>NC_073391.1:20854804-21152304 GCF_028641065.1 Leucoraja erinaceus | reverse complement strand
CTTATTTCTTGTCACCGCTGGATTTTGAAATGTTCAAAACCTTTCGGTGACTGTGGGCTTGATGTAGCTTGTCTTCTCCTGTCGTAGGTGCTGTCGTAGGTTGTCGCCAAGATGATGTGGTTGTCGCCAAGATGATGTAGGTTGTCGCCGGGTGATGTAGGTTGTCGCCAGGTGATGACTTTGGTGAATTCCTTTGGCGACTACCTACGTCAACCTATGTCAACCGGCGACAGGTACCGATGACGGAATTGTCCAGTTGGCTTCAGTTGTCGCCGACAGGGTCATAACTTGTCGCGGGTGGACGTAGGTTGACCGGTTGTCGTAGGTTGTCGTCTGTGTGGTCGTAGGTGGATGTCCTGATGGGTCGCCGGTTGTCGGTAACTTGCCGTAACTTGACGTTGACTAGGTGGTAGGTTGTAGTAGATTATTGTCGTAGGGGGGGTCCATTCGCCGTTTTTTCGGCGACCTGCTACGACTGTGACCGTCGCCGGCAGTCGCCAAAAAAATCGCCAAAGTGGGACAGGCCCTTAAGATATACCCTCCTTTCCCTTTTACCGTATCTAAACATCCCAAAGGAAGCATGAACTGTTAGCATGGTGCATCCAACTCATTCTCAACTTCTGAAGCACTGTTAGGTAAGTGCACACCAGGGACTTGGAACTGAGGTAAAGTGGCCCTGAGTGATGGAGTGGGCAATGGAGGCAAAGGATAAACAGCAACAGAGACTTAGAGGTTCAGTTTGTATGTCGGCTCTGTGGTCACGTGGAGAGATGCAGATCTCAGGTACATCAGGCTTAAAAAAGTATAATTTCTAACATCAAAGAGGGCAGTAATTCCCAAAGACTGCACTGTGTAGGTGCAGTAATCACATGCAACAGCACAGAAGTGTTCACTGGTACAACTGCTGATGTCTTGAACTTTGAGGCACTCTGTGATTTGAAGAACCTCAACCTTCATTTACACTGTTATTGATTTAGATTGACGTTGCCAATATTTCCTGTAGCAGCTTACAATGTAGTTGAGGTACAACTGCACCATTGCCTGTCCATGCTGAAGTAGGGGAATAGAGGAAGACACACTATCACATCAAAGAACAACATACCTGGCATGGAATCCATAAAGAAAATTGCAGAATAAAATAGAGAACTTGATGTTGAAATCTGCACCAATGCTAATTTCAAATGAAGCATTCTTGCCATAGAATCATAGAAACTGAAATAGGCCCTTCAGCCCATCGTGCCCATGCCGACCAACATGGCATTCTAGGCTGGCTCCATTTGCTTGCACTTAGCCAACTTCTCTCTATACCCTTCCTATTCATATTGATGGTATTGTATCAAGTCTGCAGCCTAAATCCATATTGTAAAATATATATAAGCAACTTATCAGTCAACAAAATGTCAAGCAAATTGAATCGTTTTGAATTACCCAGCTGTATGAAATGCAGGATCTCCAGCACTCGCCTTGTCTCCCCCCACAATCCCATCAGATCTTAGAAAGACCGTGACTGATTCGGTTTCTATGATTACCGAGGGCAGGGTATCTCATAATCTCACAACCCTCTGTGTGAAGTCATTTATTTTCTGCATGCACAGTCTCAGCTCACCTTCTAGAATTAGGTTCCTTTGCTAAAGGGATTCTCATCACACTACAGCACAAGGTTGAAAAATGCTTTGCCAAAATACAGCAGTACTTCTGACGAGCACCAGGCCACCATCTCCAGCACCATCACCAACTTCATCTACTCCAATGCCCTACCCGACCGAGCCTCCAACCTCATCGTTCCCCAGCCCCGCACAGCCCGATTTTACCTTCTCCCTAAAATCCACAAACCAGATTGTCCCGGAAGACCCATTGTCTCCGCCTGTTCGTGCCCCACCGAACTCATTTCCAAATACCTTGACTCCATCCTATCACCCTTGGTTAAATCCCTCCCTACCTATGTCCAAGACACCTCAGACACTCTCCGTCGTCTCCGCGCATTCAATTCTCTAGGCCCTCACCCCCTCATCTTCACCATGGACGTCCAATCACTATACACCTCCATCCCCCACCACGATGGTCTCACAGCCCTCCGGTTCTTCCTCAACCAGAGAAGCAACCCATACCCAGCCACTGACACTCTCCTCCGCCTAGCGGAGCTGGTCCTTACCCTCAATAACTTCGAGTTCGACTCCTCCCACTTCCTCCAAATACAAGGCGTAGCTATGGGCACACGCATGGGCCCCAGCTATGCCTGCCTATTTGTAGGTTACGTCGAACAATCCTTGTTCAATACATACCAGGGCCCCATCCCCAACCTCTACCTCCGCTACATCGACGACTGCTTTGGTGCCACCTCCTGCACCCGCACACAACTGACTGACTTCATCCACTTCACCACTAATTTCCACCCGGCACTGAAATACACCTGGACCATCTCCGACACTTCCCTACCATTCCTTGACCTCACTATCTCCATTGCAGGTGATAGACTTCTAACCGACATACACTATAAACCCACTGACTCCCATGGCTATCTGGACTACACTTCTTCCCACCCTGCTTCCTGTAAGGACTCCATCCCCTACTCCCAATTCCTCCGTCTACGCCGTATCTGCTCCACGGATGAGGCGTTCCACACCAGGACATCTGAAATGTCCTCACTATTCAGGGAACGGGGGTTCCCCTCCTCCACCATAAATGAGGCTCGCACCAGGGTCTCTTCCATACCCCGCAACACTGCTCTCTCTCCCCATCCCCGCACTCGCAACAAGGGCCGAGTCCCCCTAGTCCTCACCTTTCACCCCCACCAGCCATCACATACAAAAAATAATCCTCCGTCAGTTTCGCCACCTCCAACGTGACCCCACTACTGGCCACATCTTCCCATCTCCCCCCATATCTGCCTTCCGCAAAGACCGCTCCCTCCATAACTCCCTTGTCAATTCTTCCCTTCCCTCTCGGTCCACCCCCTCCCCGGGCACTTTCCCTTGCGGCCGCAGCAGATGCAACACTTGTCCCTTTACCTCCCCCCTCAACTCCTTTCAGGGACCCAAGCAATCGTTCCAGGTGCGACAGAGGTTTACCTGCATCTCTTCCAACCTCATCTATTGCGTCCGCTGCTCTAGATGTCAGCAGATCTATATCGGTGAGACCAAGCGGAGGTTGGGCGATCGTTTCGCCGAACACCTCCGCTCGGTCCGCAATAACCAAGCTGACCTCCCGGTGGCTCAGCACTTCAACTCCCCTCCCACTCCATCTCCGACCTCTCTGTCCTGGGTCTCCTCCATGGCCACAGCGAGCAGCACCGGAAATTGGAGGAACAGCACCTCATATTCCGTTTGGGGAGTCTGCATCCCGGGGGCATGAACATCATCGACTTCTCCCAATTCTGTTAGTCCTTGCTGTCTCCTCCCCTTCCTCAGCTCCCCTGCTGTCTCCTCCCACCCTCCAGCCTTCCGGCTACTCCTCCTTTTCCCTTTCTTGTCCCCACCCACCCCCACCCCTGATCAGTCTGAAGAAGGGTTTCGGCCCGAAACGTTGCCTATTTCCTTCGCTCCATAGATGCTGCTGCACCCGCTGAGTTTCTCCAGCTTTTCTGTGTAACCATACAGCAGTACTTGTTTGCCCTTCTTTCCTTGCTATCTTGCAATGAAGCCCAGTTTCCCATGTCCTTTTCAACCTGTGAGCTAACTTTTAATGGCCTGTGCCTCAAAACCAATAAATGTATTTACTTATCTAACAATCTGCCTTAGCAGCGCTGTTCGCTTAGTTTGTGCTCCCATTTGGAATATTCGCTTCCACTGTCATATCACACACCTTATTACATTAAACTGCATCAATAACATTTAAAAGCATAAGCAGGCACAATGGGATTGGGTTAATTAAAATCAAGTAATCTCAGGTGAGAATCTTTGTGAAGGTCCACAGGACCTTGCTTTGAGAAATAATTGCTGTGATGCATCAGTTCTGGTGTGGTAGACTGTGTAAAGATTTGTGCTGAAATAACTGCAGGAATTCATCATTAATTGCCTCAGATTTCTGTAGCATAAAATGCATTTCCATATCTCGCCTGTGTAGGTTTCTGTGAATTGGCTCTATGATTATAACTTTCCAGACTTGCCATTGAAACTTGATCATAATTTTATATCATTTGCACTTAAGTAATTAAAACCTGTAAAATGAATTAAGTCCAACATGTAAAGCCCCGCAACTGCTTTAGAATATAGGACCCTTGGGCTGTGCCAGCTTGATTTCTTGAAGGAGTTAGCAGTGCGAATGCATAAATGAGTTAACATCTTAGGTGTTTGATGTAAGATCACAGCAGGGAACAAAGTAGAAGTGAAAAGTATTTTATGTTTCTTGACTGCTGTTTGGCTGATAGTATTTAAGATTTTAGTTCAGAAATGGTGGTAAAACATTGTTCAGGTCGTTTCCATCTTTTCCTCCCCAGATAGTTTGATAGCAATGTGATCCTACTAGTGCGATGCTCGGCATTTTACACTCCTGTATGTGAATTATTAAAGAGCCCTGTGAGTTAGAATTCATTGAATCACTTGAGATGTTGGGCTGTACTGCAACCAGCAAAAACCCATTGTGGCAATCTATGGGGATGTGAGAGTGTGTTCAGAAGCAGGTACGACCAACACCAAGATATTATTAAGTGGCAAATTAAAGATAAATGCTTATTAAAACATAAAATGTAAATAGAACTACTTGATTGTCCTTGGGTGAAGAATGGCAAAATTGTGGCCTGACTGGCTATAATGGAACAAGATCTGAAGGTGGATGTACGAAATTCTCCGATGGATTTAAACATCTTGATGGAAGTGGGGGTGTGAAATTATGATTTCTGGCTATCACCTTCTTAGATTAAAAAAACAGATATTAGAGTGGTTTGAATGTACACATAATAACACAGACTACACTATCATCGTGGGGCATGGGGGGGGGGTGGCTATTTGCCAGTGTAGAATAATCCTTGGCCTTACTTTTCCATTGAATGCAGGGTGAAGAGGCATCCCAACAACCCCCAACGATATAGCAAATAATTGATGATCTTTTTACATGGTGAAGCACTGTTCAGGCCTAACATCCGACACACGACTGACAGAACACACATGAATATTTTGAGGCCCAGTTTGTTGCCTCAAAATATAATCATCTAATTATTTTCCAGTCAAGCGTTACACGTTTTCAAATGGAATTTATAACCGCAACAACATACAATAATGATCATTGTCGGGTCTTTTCACATCACCCGGGATATCCAATCGAGCAGATGCTGGAATGATTTATCCTTAAGTGCCTGACAAGATTTCTGTGGCAATCATGCACCAGATGATATCATTTCCTGGGCAATATTCCTTTTGCAGTAATCAGGGTTATTAAAGAAGGGATCAAGGTATTGTGCTGGGTTCAGTCCCTGCAAAATGTCTTGTTTGCCCAAACTTCTCAATACATAGGCAGAGGCCATTCAACTCATCGAGTCTATGCTGGCTCTCAGAGCAATTCTGTCCCTTTGTTGTGGGGGAGACTGAACCCTCCTCCCCCCCCCCCCCCCCCCCCCCCCCCCAATCTTTGCACATCCCCAATCCTGGACTTTTACCTCATCGCTTTAATTTCATGTTTCATGTAATTTGGCGTTTGATAACTGTTGGCAGACTAATTTCCCTCCTGCGGTAAATAAAGTTCTATCGTATCGTATCATTTTGTAATCCCACAATACCTATCTCCCAACAAATTTCTATGTCACCTGTTCTCTCTCTTCTTGCCCACAATCAACCCTGATTCTTCCACCACTCACGCAAGGGGTAGTTTGCAATAACTAATTATCATACATTCCTGCACACCTCAGGGATGAACACAGAGCATCCAGGGGAAACTGAAGGAGAACGCACAAATTCTAAAGGGACATCAGTGGAGATGAGATTCAATGTTGATTCTCATCTCCACAAATTCTAAAGGGACATCAGTGGAGATGAGAATCAACATTGAATCTCAGAAGCTGTGATGTAGGGGCATGAAGTGTGGTGCCGCAGTGGCGCCTGTGTTTGCTGAAATGAAGGAAAGGAAGGGGAGCCATTTGGTGGTGGTGTCACAGTTAAGGTATCAGAAATGGCAGCGGAGGATCCATTTGGCATGGAGACTGACTGCTTGAAGGGAGGTCAAAGGAAACCTTCGTGCTCCCGGGAAGGTTGAAGTGGGTGAGGGCAGAAAGGTTGCAAATGGCTGAATACAACTGAGAGCACTCCAACCCACAGCAGGGGGAAATCCTCAGAAAAGAAGAAATGCTGGAAGCATCGCTATGTAACATGGCAACATTAGATCAGATGAAACAGAGAAGGAATATGGAATAGCATCTTCATGGGACGTTGCACAGTAGCTGTGGGAGTCCATAGCTATACAGCAGGCTTATTGGACTGCGGATCACTGGTAGATATTTACAATCTTTTCTTCAAATAATGTTGTCATTTTAACAGCTTTCCACTGGTTTTGGCAGAATTGTGCAAAATTCAATGAAGGCATCTTTAATTTTGGACCAATTTCTTTCTAATTGTAGAAGGGAAGGATTTTTGCTACTTTATATTCATTATTTATGCAATTCCTTTTTTGCTGTTCCATATCCTGGAATTTGGTTTAAACAATTGAACTTGTCCAGAATGATAATAAAACAAACAAAGGTAGACACAAAATGCTGAAGTAACTCAGTGGGACAGGCAACATCTCTGGAGAGAAGGAATGGGCGACGTTTCAGGTCGATACCCTTCTTCAGACTGATGTCAGGGGAGGGGGCGGTACAGAGATAGAATGTAGTCAGAGACAGTAAGACTGGTTGAAGAACTGGGAAGGGGGAGGAGATGGAGAGAGAGGGAAAGCAAGGGCTACTTGAAGTTAGAGAAGTCAATGTTCATACCGCTGAGGTGTAAGCTACCCAAGCGAAATATGAGGTGCTGTTCCTCCAATTTGCACTGGGCCTCACTCTGACAATGGAGGAGGCCCAGGACAGAAAGGTCAGGTTGGGAATGGGAGGGGGAGTTAAAGTGCTGAGCAACTGGAAGATCAGGTAGGTTAAGGCAGACTGAAACGATCACCGAGCCTGCGCTTGGTCTCGCCGATATACAGGAGTTGACACTGGAACAGCGGATACAGTAGATGAGGTTGGAGGAAGTGCAAGTGAACCTTTGCCTCACCTGAAAAGACTGTCGGGGTCCTTGGATGGAGTCGAGGGGAGAGGTAAAGGGACAGGTGTTGCATCTCCTGCGGTTGCAGAGGAAAGAATCTGGGGAGGGGGTTGTTTGGGTGGGAAGGGACAAGTTGCCCAGGGAGTTACGGAGGGAACGGTCTCTGCGGAAAGCAGAAAGGGTTGGAGATTGGAGGATGTAGCCAGTAGTGGGATCTTGTTGGAGTTAGCGAAAATGTCGGAGGATTATATGCTGTATGCGACGGCTGATGGGGTGGAAGGTGAGGACAAGGGGGGCCCTGTCCTTGTTACGAATGGGGGGAGGGGGAGCAAGAGCAGAGCTGCGGGATATGAGGGCAACCCCCGTTCCCTAAAGAATGAGGACATCTCGGATGACTTGGTATGGAAAACCTCATCCTGGGCGAAGATGCGGCATAGACGAAGGAATTGGGAGTAGGGGATAGAGTCATTACAGGAAGCAGGGCAGACATTTGACTTTGTTAATGGAATTGATATGCGACAACGCTGAGAACTATATTCTGCACACTATATCTTCCCCTTTGCTCTATCTGTTGTACTTGAGTTTGACTTGATTGTATTTATGTATAGTATTATCTGATTTGATTGGACAGCATGCAAAACAAAGCTTTTCACTGTACTTCGGTACACATGACAATAATAAACCTATATCCAAACCTAGCAGAACAAACCCAGCCCATATAAAGAAAATCAACAGCTATCCGCTGCCCTTTGAATTGACTAGATTGATACAAACTACTGAATATGTTAAATATTCTGAATCTTTATGGAACACTCACAAGCTTTCTCATATTAAGGAACAAATAAACACCTAAAAGAATGACAATTAGTTAAGAGACTAAAGTTACAAACTCTTAAAAAAACAAACCTTTTAATGTAGAAACATTTAATGTAGAAACATTAAAAGGTTTCTACATCCATTAAATATCCTTAAACATTAAAACAATTAATTAATAATCCACTGGAGACTTTTCAAAAAGTTCAGAAATATTAAGCAAACCTTTTTTAAATGTCTATTGACATTAAAAAAAATTACATTCATTATATTAATCTCTTAGAACTGTTCCCTTCCATTAGGCCCCAGGGGAAGAGACTAATTGCACTGTCTCTTACCTGCTGCAGGAGCCTTCACTGAGCTGGGACATGTGTGTGGTACATTTGCCTACATTCCCACCCTTACATGGGAGATGCAACCAACAAACCTCAGTCTTGCACATTCACAGGCATGGCAACATGAAAATGGCCAACGCATCACGTCACTTTGGCCAGTTCAGATTCACTGGCACGTCCTACATAACCCTGACCCAAATGAAAATTAAATATTACGATCATTATTTCCTAAAGCCCTATTAGAATGCCTCCAAATTAGAATCAACACAAGGAATGAATTGATGTTTGACCAATTAAGATGGAAGATATCTTACCTCCAGAGCAATGTCACTTCACTGTTTCCATTGTCATCATCTGGACAGTGAACGGCAGCCATAATTAATGGTTCAATCCTGTCGGGTATTTCCACATCCATCTTTCTCTTCTACTCAGAATGCACAGTTTTAAATTGAGGGCTTTCCTCTCCTATATTTCTGTCTCAGCAGGAATTTCTACATGAGGCTTGTACCTGTGAGCACTCTCCCCAACAAAGGCATTCTTCCATGTGTTTTGCAGTGCCCGCTCATTTTGGAGTTTTGCATTTGAAATCTTCAATTTAGCCTTGTTAGCCTGGTTCACATGAGTCAGAAGGTCATGGCTTTAAGCCTCAGTTTAGACCTCACTAGATGATCTAAGCTCAGGTATTATCCAGTGTAACCAATCAGTGGTGTGGAGTCTCTGTCTAACTTGTCGTAGAGTCCTACAGAACAGAAACAGGCCCTTCAGCCCAACTCGTCCATGCCGACCAAGATGCCCCATCAAAGCTAATCCCATTTGCCCATGTCTGGCCTACATCCCTCTAAATCTTTCTTACCCATGTACTGTCCAAGTGTCTTAAATACTGTTATAGTATCTGCCTCAACTACCTCCTCTAGAAGCTCATTCCATATACCCACTATCCTCTGAGTGAAAGTTCTAAATATTTTCTCGACTAGGAATTGTAGATTCAAACAGCATGGAAATGAAAGCCCTTCAGGCTAGAGTCTGTATCAAACATTGAGCATCTATTTGTGCAAATCATACATTCTCCCTACATTCATGTCGATTTTCTCCTAGAATCCACTGCACAGCTACGCTCTTGGGGATATGTACAGTGGCCAATTAACGTAACACACACACATCTTTGGGACGTGGGAGGAAACCCATACAATAACATGGAGAACATGCAAACTTCACATCAGAAGTCATGGGTAAATCTTGCTGGAGTTGCAAAGCAGCACTTCCGCTGGCTGTGTCACTGTGATGCCCAGTCTGAGGTCCACATCTCAAACAACATAGACAAGTACGTGGAATTGGCGATGGACAAATTGCTTGCATTTGGACATCTTGCGTAAGATTTTCTCATTCTTTAAATCACTCATACAAAGGAGTAATAATGATTTTTTTCTTAAATCCAGAAGGGAAGAATAAATTTGATGGGAGAACAAAATACAGCTTGAGGGATTAAATCCTTATCTGTCTCTAACCCAGAATGTGTAGCCATAGCCGCCACCAGCAGACATGGACTGATGAAATGAGACGGACCTTTGTCTTTTCCGCTGAACAAGACAGGCTGTAACAAACTGGCTTTACGGCAATCTGCATGCAACATTATTGATCAGAAAGAATCGGTTCTGCACAGATATGGCAAATTATTGGATTGATATTTTATTTGTCCAAGCCATCATTGAGAGGCACTTTTCGTGTTTGTAAGGGTAATTTGTTACTTTGTGTGGAAAGCAGGAGGAAAGGAAGAAATTACTTTAAGATGATAGAGAAAACCTGTGGTGGTGCTTCTGGCCAAACAACACAGATGTATTCAGACAAATCTTTATTATTGATGGAGTATAAACTTAGATTGATAATAAAATTAGAAAATTGGTGAATAAGCACACAAGGCTCCATTCTAATGTTACACTTCCCAGGACATGTTGGGAATATAATTCATATTGAGGAAACATTGTGGGAAACCCAAAGGTTTAAAGTTTATAATATTACCATTAGGGAAACCAAAAGAATCAAACCAGTTCATATTTCAGCAGCAAAATTATTAAAGTAAATCTACTTTACAATATTTGCCAATGAAATAATAAACTGTGGGTTGCCAAAGGTCAAGTTATTAATAAATGACTTCTTCCTGATTAGACCACAGGCTAGGATGAAGAATCTCAGAGTGAGAAACAGGTCAATTACCTTATGTTCCCAATAGGAGAAGGACCAGTTAAAAAGAGCTGGGCATTATTATGGGGAAGCATATTGCAATATATTTTTACAGACAAAATATAGACTAAATGGCAGAGTTCCAAAGGTTGTTCAGAAACGGTGCTACCTGGATATATGTATCTTTGAAATTGGCCAGGCTTGTTAAGAGGGTGATTTATAAAAATGTCTGAGATTTGGGAATTCATAAGAAGTACAGGAAGACTATATTGAATTCACACAAGATACTGGGTTATGTCACACCAGGTGTACTGTGTCCCTCTGGAAACCAGTCCCTTCGGCCCACAACACCCATACTAGCGCTCCAGAATGGCCCCCCTCCCACTGGCCACCAATATTGGAATGGCCTGGTGGGCTGGCAGCTCAGTCACTCAGGCCTGGTGGGCTGGCAGCTGCCGGCAGCCTGGTGGGCTGGCAGCCCGGTCACTCAGGCCTGGTGGGCTGGCAGCTCAGTCTCTCAGGCCTGGTGGGCTGGCAGCTCAGTCACTCAGGGCTGGTGGGCTGGCAGCTCAGAAACTGCCAGAAATTCTGCCCAAAACAGGCAGGAGACTGTGAGAGAGAAGGGGGAGAGGGTGGAGAATCAATTTTAGATATTTTTCATCTATTTCTGCAGATTTCAGCAATGAAGGAGGAAAGTCTATCCTGGCCTGGATCTCACAGGGAGACAATGAAGGGAGGGAGAAAAATACTGGGATGAGGTTTGATACTTGCAGGGGGAACACTTACTGATGGACTGAAGGGACTCCTCCTGGGCTAGTACAGGCCTGGTGGGCTGAAGGGCCTCTTAAAAAAAATATGTGAAATCTCCGTGAAAGGCACTTTTTCTGGACTTTTCCTGACCTGGCACAGGCATTTTAGGCCAAAATGCTCTTCCTGGGCTAAACCTGGCATTTGGGGCAAAAGGAACTGGTTTCTCTGTGAATGGGGGCCTTGTGGGCTGAAATCAGTGGTTTCAGGCAGGCCAAAAAACTCATTTTATTTTCATTTCATTTCATTTAATTTCCATTTGCATTGCCATTTCAGTTTCAAGCACAGGGCAGGCCATACAACTCATCTCATTTTCATTTCATTGCCATTGCCATTTCAGTTTCAAGCACAGGGCAGACCAAACAACTCATCTCATTTTCATTTAATTTCATTTCATTTCCATTGCCATTTCAGTTTCAAGCACAGGGCAGGCCAAACAACTCATCTCATTTTTATTTCATATCATTTCCATTGCTGTTTCAGGATCAAGCACAGGCAGGCCAAACAACTCATATTATTTTCATCTCATTTCATTTCATTTCCATTGCCATTTCACTTTCAAGCACAGGGCAGGCCAAACAACTAATTTTATTTTGCATTAAGGGCTAACAAATCATGTATTGCAAGTACATTGCAGACGCACACTTCAGTAGACTCACAGTTCAGTTGACTCACAGCAGAATCACAGTTGTGGCCTCTCCCTCGCAATCTTCCAGAGTGACTGACTCACGTCCAGGCATCCGGGGTTTTATAGTCCTGCCCCCCCCCCCCCCCCCCCCCCCCGGAAGGTGCATTACCTTCATCGTGGTGATTGACAGGCAGGAGGACCTATCAGCTGATCTCATCATTTTTTTAACATTCATAACTTTTTTTATTTTTCATCGATCGGAAAAATCCTCGGGACTGCCTCAGTGGAGGAGGACTGTGAGTAAGATGGCCAAAAATCATAGCGATATATGGTAGCGTTTTTTTCTAACATCAATATACAGCACGGACAGGAAGTGGTCAAGATGATACTTTTAGTTATATAGATGTTCGTTACCTCCTTCAGTTCCTATATGTCATTGCTTTCAACTCCATCTCCCCCTCAGTCACAAACTCAGGTGATGTCCATTGCCATGTTGTTTAATCCTGAACTGAGTTCTCCTCCATTGTTCTGTTTGATTAAGTACTCCCATTTTCACTTTCACAATATCAGTTATCATTTGTCTACCATGTTCAAATGTTGAGATGTTCACCACCATGTTCTCCTACCATGTTCAAATTGGCCACACTTTGTAGAATTTCAGCAGCAAAACGGTCTTTTCCCACGTCCAGTTCTTCCCCTCCACCCCTTCCTACTTTCAATCTGAAGAAGGTTCCTGACCCCTAACGTTACCTATTCTTTTTCTCCAGAGATGCTGCCTGAGATGGTGCCCTTCCGCCCACCAAGTCCGCACCGACCAGTGATCACCCCACACGCTAGCACTATCCTACACACTAGGGACCATTTACAATTTTACCGAAGCTAATTAACCTACAAAGCTGTATGTCTTTGGAGTATGGGAGGAAACCAGAGCACCCAGAGAAAACCCATTTGGTTGTGGGGCGAATGTACCGACTCCGTACAGACAGCCCCCATAGTCAGGATCGAACCCGGGTCTCTGGCACTGTAAGGCAGCAACTCTACCACTATGCCATCCCGAACTCTGAACTTTGAACCAACAAGAAATGGAAGACATCAGTCATGGAGACTGAATGAAAACAATCTGGATTTGACATATTTACCTACCATTTCTTAAAACTACACAAAGTCCAACTGGATTGCTGTCTTAATTGAAAGGTGGCACACCTGGTTTTGCAGCACTCCCTCAATACTGGAGAGCCCCTTTAGGTTTCTGTGTTACAGTCTCTGAGTGGAAATCGAAGCCACAGCTCTCTGACTCTAATGCAGGAGTATGATCGACTCGGCTGACACTTCATGAAGCATTGAGTGATTTCTTTGCAATTTTTCCATGTTTATTTACAGAAAGTAAATATTTACACAGCTTACTTATTGAGAGTCCACCCGTGATCAACAAATCATTCCAGTCGAGGAGATTTGAGTTATAGCTGTAGTTTCAAGCAACCGTATCAATGCCCTTTTAAAGTGTAGTTGGCTGCATTTCATTGTTGCACGCAGTGGAGTTTAGTTTTTTAGTTTAGAGATACAGCGTGGAAACAGGCCTTTCGGCCCACCGAGTCCGCACCCACCAGCGATCGCCACACATTAACACTAACCTAGTCGGGACAATTTACACTTACACCAAGCCAATCAACCTACATACCTGTACGTCTTTAACGTGTGGGAGAAAACTCACATGGTCACGGGGAGAACGAACAAACTACGTAAAGGCAGCACCCATAGTCAGGATTGAACCCAGGTCTCCGGCACTGCCAGCGCTGTAAGGCAGCAACTGTACCACTGCGCCACCGTGCCGCCAGTTATAAGCTGGTTTCTAATTTCCAGCCCATGCTCCTATTCTTCACTGTATTGTCATGGGAATGTAGACAAAACAGTGAAAGCATCCTTCAACACAATGACTCCCATCAGAGGCAACTGCTCATCATAGACCAGCACTGTTGTGATGACCTGTCAGGTACAAAGCACAACATACATTTTGTGCCCCTTGCTCCCTTGGAACTTAACATCTTCAAATGTGGGGTCACACATAAATTATGGGACCGTTGCTAGCAATATCAGTGCAGTCAGGGCGGAAGCAGCACAAACGTTAGAGGAATTTTCTGCCCGGACCATTCCTTTAGATTGTCTGTGTGTTTTATGTTGTTTTTAAGATTCAAAGGGGCTGGATTTGAGCCCCCCCCCCCCCCCCCCCCGTCCCCCCCCCTTCTTCCTCTCCCACCCTGGTCAAAGTGGGAGACTGACCAATTCCTCTGGTTAGGTATTCCTCTGCTTTTTTCAGCAATGTGGTCACTGTCATAACAAACTAAACAGTCCAACATTAAATGATTTACCATAATTCATTAAATGTCAGTGATTTTAAACTGCTGGCCACATATTAAAAATTCTTATTCTTGATAGAAAGTTTTTTCCAGTTGCATTTACAGTACCAGGTAACCATTATTTTGTATTGCTTGGCTGTAAAGGTTTATTTTGCTTATTCCCGTTAATTGCTGGCTGATCTGCTGTTGCATTGACGTGGAGGATGCAAAGTGCTGCTGCAACTCAGTGTATCAGGCAGCATCTCTGGAGAACATGGATAGGTGATGTTTTCGGTCCGGGACCCTTCTTCAGATGAAGAATCCTCCAGCAGTTTTTTCTTTGCTGCAGATCAATTGTTTTCCTCAACTGCAAACTTTTGTGAAATAAAATATTTGTTTTGGAAAAGGATCCTGCAGCATCCTGGTCCACATTAGTTATCACTTGTCATCACCAGTCCATGTTCTCCAGAGATGCTTTCTGACCCGCTGAGTTGCCCCAGCTTGTGGCGTCCTTTTGGGTAAACCAGCATCTGCAGTACCTTGTTTCTATATGTAAACATGGACCCTGTTTAAGGTATTCTGGTGTTGCTGTCACCCGTTATTCCTGAACACAGACATGTAAAAAGATATTCACAATGATCCCCAAAGATTTCCACATTACTATTTCCAGCAGAAATCCTGCCATTCTGCCAGAAATCCTGCCATATGTTAGCTTTCATTGCAAAAGGATTTGAGTATAGGAGCAGAGAGGTTCTACTGCAGTTGTACAGGGTCTTGGTGAGACCACACCTGGAGTATTGCGTACAGTTTTGGTCTCCAAATCTGAGGAAGGACATTATTGCCATAGAGGGAGTGCAGAGACGGTTCACCAGACTGATTCCTGGGATGTCAGGACTGTCTTATGAAGAAAGACTGGATAGACTTGGTTTATACTCTCTAGAATTTAGAAGATTGAGAGGGGATCTTATAGAAACTTACAAAATTCTTAAGGGGTTGGACAGGCTAGATGCAGGAAGATTGTTCCCGATGTTAGGGAAGTCCAGGACAAGGGGTCACAGCTTAAGGATAAGGGGGAAATCCTTTAAAACCGAGATGAGAAGAACTTTTTTCACACAGATAGTGGTGAATCTCTGGAACTCTCTGCCACAGAGGGTAGTTGAGGCCAGTTCATTGGCTATATTTAAGAGGGAGTTAGATGTGGCCCTTGTGGCTAAGGGGATCAGGGGGTATGGAGAGAAGGCAGGTACGGGATACTGAGTTGGATGATCAGCCATGATCATATTGAATGGCGGTGCAGGCTCGAAGGGCCGAATGGCCTACTCCTGCACCTAATTTCTATGTTTCTATTCTTGATTAGTGCACGTGTCAGGGGTTATGGGGAGAAGGCAGGAGAATGCTGTTGAGAGGGAAAGATAGATCAGCCATGATTGAATGGTGTGGACATGATGGGCCGAATGGCCTAATTTTGCTCCTATCACAAGCATAGAAAATAGGTGCAGGAGTAGGCTATTCGGCCCTTCGAGCCAGCACCACCATTCAAGATGATGATGGCTGATCATCCAAAATCAGTACCCCGTTCCGGCTTTTTCCCCATATCCCTTGTTTGCTTTAGTCCTAAGAGCTAAATCTAACTCTCTCTTCACTTTTCCCCACCCATTCTGAAGGCACTGAACAGCCGCCAGTGGTCTTCTACTGATGCATAATTCAGCATCAGCAAGCTCAGGTAATTAATGTGGACCAGGATGTCGCAGGATCCTTTCCCAAAACAAACCTTTTATTTCACAAAGGTTTGCAGATGAGCCAAACAAAGAATCCCAGCACTTTGGAGTAACTTAATGGGTCAAGCAGTATCTGTGGAGGTAGTGGCCATTCTGAGTTGAGATACTGTATCTGGACTGGCACTTCATCCTGCCTTAATTCATTCCTTCAAAAAGAGCCCACTCTTCACCATTACTTACTGTATCTGAACATTTCCGAGAGTGGAATACAGTGCTTGAGATGGTTGTAGAAGCAGGGTTGCTGACAATGTTAATGTGTCTAACTGAGGACTTGGATTGCTCAGCAGAGGCTTTGGACCAAGGGCAGGAAGATGGGCTTAATGCAGGTGTATGCCCACAGGTTGGCGTGGGCATGGTGGGCTACATGGCTTTTTGTTTCCATGCTGTATGACTTCTAAAATGTCACCCCCTAGGCCCGTGTGCAATCTATCCAACATGCACTTTTGCAGAGTGAACCTGTGCTCCCGTTCATATATTGCCACTTTGAATCAATTCAGATTTCCTCACGTTAAATCCACCACCTTCCCATCATCTTGCAACCTCCAGTAGACTCCATGGAACGTATCTGAGCAACAGCAACTGCCTTGTGCTTTCACAGATATCGGTGAACACTGTTCATTTGTTTAAACACGGACTTGCGGAAGGACATTCCTTACAAAGAGATGTAAATAATGACCTGAATTGACAGTGTTTGTTAATAATTACAAAAACAGGAAGAGGATATCTACAGTTGTTTGTTAATTTCAAACAATTCTGGGAAATCTGCTGGAATTTAAAGCAATCATGTTGCCAGGTTCTGACAGTGAGAAACGTCGTATAGGAAGTAACATGGACCCCAACCACATTCTTTCTAATATGCTGGATTGTGGAAATGGGATGATATGGGTTACCTTTGCAATACCCAGTCAATAAAGGAGACGAACATAACAGCCAGTCAAACATCCACAGTGGCCATAATCCAACATGAGTTATGAAATCAATTTAGCAAATGAAAATGAAATGAGGCTGTTGGATAGATTAATAGAGTAATCTACACATACAAGATTGCTCCTAAAATGTAAGACACACATTAAAGGGAATAACAATTGGCTGGATAACAGAAACACATTAATGGTAATGAATAGCATTTTTTATGGACTGGTGGATTGTAATCAATGGTCATAGAGTCATAGAATCATTCAGCATGGCAACAGGCCCGTCAGCCAACTAACATTCCCCATCTGCACTAGACCCACCTGTCTGCGCTGGACCCATAACCCTCTAAACCTATCATATCCATGTACCTGTCCAAATGTCTCTTAAATATTATGATTGTACCTGCAAATAGCGTACCAGTGTCAATGATTGAAAAATCTCTTCTTTGGTATCATCACATCCACTTTTGTCAAAATTCGTATGATTTCCTCATTTGAGAATACCTGACAATTTTAATAGTAGAAGCGCAAATGTAAAGCAAAACAGAAGCAGATATACAGTAAGCATGAATGACAAATTATATAGAATTAAGATGCAGATTAATCACAGTCAATTTGAAGGAATGATCTGGCCCTTTTGCAACCAGAGTCAGAATAAAGTGCAATATATAGCAATGTTACAAATTTTTGAGATTTAAAAAATTCTGCAAGTCTGCAATTTATCCCATCAGATAAAGCATAAAAATAAGTTTAATTTGACACCTCTTTCATATTCACTTTCATATCTCAAGTATTTAAAAAGTTATGGCCATTTTCATACTCGGAAATTAGCATCTTGTTCCCTATTGATTTTCTATGGACATAACAAAAAAGCTGTGATCGTGGACAGTCAAAAGCCCATAACTTTCTTAAAAATTTAGAGAACTGAATGAAATTTTCAGTTATCATAGTTGAAGCATTCTGAAACAAATATAAAATAATCTTACTTGGATGACCTGAAATTAAAGCATATAATTAGTTAGTTACCCAATTGTAACTAATTTCAGACTTCAATTACTAGATCTAAACATCTATCCATTTCTTAATAAATGATTAACATTTTTAAATAGCCTGTGTCCAAATAATATTCACAAATAATTCACAATAAAACATGATTTTTAAGTCTCATTTACATTAATTTATAGGCCAAATGGAAGGAATTTAGTGTTCAATTGCTGTAAGTTGGAATTTAAACCATTTAAATCAGCTTTCTAGTGGGATCCTGTGAGCACGCTGGTTTAGAACGTTCACATTGCGCTAGATTTGTGCTCTCAAATGCCCAGAAAAATACTGCGGGATGTAATGGGCCCAAAACTAGCTACTCGCAACATTAAACTTTGTATAAAGGGATCTTAAGAAGCTCTTTTTAATGTAAAAATAAACAGCCTACCTTCTATTGTCCCCTGTATGAGATCCGGCCGGTTGCCGGCGGTCGGGGGTTTAGAGGTTCATTTTTAACCTACTATAACAAGTATAGAAAGCCCTTAAAACTAAAAATAGCTCCAGCTACGGAATCTACCAGCGATTTTTCGTTAATAATTAACTAGGCTGAAAAACCTCGATTTGAACAGCCTAGTGAAAAATCGCGTTTTAAACCCGCCCCCCTCTAAACGGCGCCAAAATCGCGCACACGGGCTGGAACAGATTTTCAGCGACGCTTCAGGTAGACTTTGCAACATACCTACAACGTATAATAAGTGCATAATCTTGCTTGTATTCTGCAACTCTTTATCGCATTGATTTCATGAAATTTAAATTTTGAAGCAGGTATCATTTATGCAAATTTAATTTACTGGAGAAGAGTTTCTGCTTTAGGGGCAACTTGCAACATGCGTGTAAACTGCACAAAAAATTGTACTCATTTTGAAGTGTTTTTCGTTTGAGTTTCCCCTGAACCCATCTGACTATTGCCAAGCACAAAACTTGCTTGCAATTGGGCAGAGCAAACATTTTAACTATTGCTTTGAAAAATATTCCTTGATGTATTTAATAGAGGCAACCTGGTCTAGGTTGATTAATACCACTGAAAAATAGATTTATCGCTAAAAATTACAGCTATTTTATTCATCATATCCATCAATCATCTCCATGTAATCCAATTTTAAATTCCTGAAAATTATCTAATATTCAGAAGTGCTTGCTAGTTACATTGGGATCATTTTTTTTTAATTAAAATATTTCAGTCATTCCTATTAATGTGTAGCAACTAAAAAAAACATCTTAAATTTCTAGAGCCTTCTCAAAGGACTGCCAACAAGCACAATTAGTGCAAACTCCCAATGGCGATTATTATTAGTGGTGAGGCTAGTTATATAGGCAGATCATAGTTCTGGTGCAGTAATTTTAAAACTTGTGATAAAGACCACAGAAATTCAGTTGGAGCGACCCAGTGGCGCAGCAGTAGACCTGGGTTCGATCCTGATTATGGGAGCTGAGTGTACAAAGTTTGTACATTTTCCCTATGACCACGTGGGTTTTCTCCAGGTGCTCCGGTTTCCTCCTACATTCCACAGACATCAGGGGTTTGTAGATTAATTGGATTCTGTAAATTGCCCCGTGTGTTATAGAACTAGTGTATGGGTGATCGCTGGTTGGCGCAGAATCAGTTGGCCGATGGGCCTGTTTCCATGCTTATTCTCTAAAACTAAAGCTGAATGTAACTTTAGTGTAAAAATCTTGGATGAAATATGCAGAGAAATCTCCATTGTAAATTCAAGATCGGTATGTTCAGTAAAGTGTAAATATGGTAACTGTTTATTGTAACTGAACCCCATGCTGTGAAAAAATAATCAAAGATACAGAAAGTACAGTGCAGATCCCAGAATAAAATCAAATCCAAATTAAACATCAGGATTGTATTTGCCTTTTCAAAAATCTTGACTGTAAATTTGCTCTTCTTCATGAGTGCTAAAACTGCAGCAACTTGACGTCCTCCGATCTTTTGCATGGAAAGAGTGAAGCCATGTTATTGACCTTAGTTGAGTTACAATGCATCAAAATCATGAACAGCACAAGCACAGATGATCGAGAAAATTCCTGCATAGCAATGATATGGATTCACAAAATCACGTGGATACAATTTTTTTCAGACAATCTGATGCAACTCAGAACTCATGCTATATTTATAACAATTTTTTCCCAGACTAATGCCAAATTTCAGCCACAGGGCAGGAGGACAGTTAACTGTGAAGAGGTTGGCTGACAGATGATGTTGAAATGTGCTGCTAGAAAACATGAGGTGTAACACTTTGAGAGAAAGGATAAGGAGAGGGGCCCATGCATTAAATGATAAAAACTTCAAAAGACACAGAGACTGTGAGAGTTCAGCTGCACAAACCTATTGATTAAACTTTGTGCAAAAGCACTTGGGTTCCTGGAATTTATAAATAGAAGTATGGTATAGAAAAGCAAGGAGCAATTCTAAATTTATCGATATGCTTCATTTAGGATATGGTGTACAATTTTGGTCGCTTTATTTTAGGAAGTATTTGAAGGTCATGGAATGGAAGCAAATGGAATTTACCCAGATGATTCCAGAGATAGTAGGCTTTAGTCACAAGGACAGTCAGGCAAACAGGCTCTTTTCATTATTTACCGAAGGTTAAGTGGAGACAAAGCTGAAAAATTGGGGATAGATTATTGGGACTGCTTGAGGAATGAATATGTAGAGAGTATAAATTTGAAATCATCACTAAATAAATAAACAAAGCTTTTATTTTGTCCAAATGGCATTTGATGTGATCTTACATAAATAATAGTTGAAACTGAATCAATTACAATTTGGAAATGGATAAATATTGCTCAGGGGAAAGGGCAGTCATGGGACTAAGTTGACACAAGTTGGGAACATGACCCTTTCCCTTGCTGTCAACTTTGATCACCAATATCATCTACAGACATGAGAATGGGCAAATAAGACTAGATGTCAGGTCTTTTGTGAACTATTTTCAGTGTTATCTGTTCTACAATATTTATTCTTTACTCAAAACATACCACTCGTAAAAAATATTAACCACAGCCTGAAGGGTCTGAATAGCACCTGCCAAAAGAATGAATTAATTCTGCAAAACATTGGGCTAAGTCGGCCAACCTGCCACGAGAAGTTCAAAAAGGATTTGCTGTGTTGAAATGCATGAATCTGAAATGTGCTGATATTGAGATACTGATTGCCTGCTCTGCCATCATAATGTCCTGACTTAATGCTACAGACAATGGTCTCCAACTTTCAGTCTGAAGAAGGGTTCCGACCCAAAACATCGCCTGTTCCTTTTCTCCAGAGATGCTGCCTGAACCGCTGAGTTACTCCGGCATTTTATGTCTATTTGCAGAACTCTGTTTTGCTGACCTGAGGATATGGATGCACTTCGCACCTGGCCCATAGCTTTATACTGGGGTGGGCTGGCATACAGAATGGAATTGCCCACACTGTGATCTATGGGGTTTTTTAATGACCAGTTTTAATATTAAAATGTTTAATTAGATAAATAAAGATATAAAATCTTTAAATTACACCAAATCAATTGGAACAGTTCTGGAGTTTCAACGACCACAGAAACACTTCGAAAATAGTTCAAAGGCCTTTGACAGCAGTGAAATCCCATATGCACTGTGGGAGTTAGGCATGGGACCAACCTGTTGCATGAAGCCGTCTCTCCTGTGCCGTTAGTTCTCATACAGTATATATCAGGCAATTCATTTGACCCCATGCATTGAGGAAGAACAAAGGCTGAATGGCAGGGATGTGAGTAGCAAGTCTTGGGCAACTGGCCAGGTCGAAGATAATCAGGCCCTCCATGTAAATATCCACCCGGTCAATGCCATCAAACAATGCCATCACTAGAATAGTCCATTTGGTTTTGTGCAGAAGTTAGACAGCACCCATTGAGATGGTGCTGCCAGATGCAAAGGAACTTGTTTGTAATTCAGTTAATAACAAATGTTCGTCATTGGAAAATCACATGCATCAAAAGTCATGTGTCTTGAACAACCTGCAAAGCTGGATCTATATATAAATAAAAATGGCAACTGTTTTGTGATATATTTAAATGATATTGTAAAATGATGCTTTGCCTTAATAATTAGAATTGCAGTCATGACCCACTGTATCCAGTGAATTGGACACTTTTGTTTTACCAGCTTTTTAAAAAGATAATATTCAACAACTGTGATCTATGGTGGGATTAGAATTTCAGGGGTCAAAAAAGGATTTTGATTTTCAGAGTCTGGGCAGAACTGCTTTAAAATCTCACGAGCTCACTTTAAAAATGAATGAGAAAATAGGTTATCCAGGAGTCATTGTAAAAAAAAAAATCAATAGACAGCATATATCCACTTGGGTTATCAAAATCCTTGAATTTGAAGAAAAAAAAACACTTTAGGTATCATACAGAGCAGGCTTTGAAATGCGATCACTCAGTATAGCACAGTAAAAAAAAGCGACACACACTTTATTCCTTTGGAATGTAATAGTGTAATTGATATATTAAATAACATACATATTCCATACCTAATCTACAGCCACAAGGAGAAAGCAAACATAAAGGTGGATGCCATAGCTCTTTATACAGAATCAATTAAATAAATAAATGAGCAGAAAACATTCTACTGCAAATGGTCATTACAATAACAGCAAAATTCACACATAATTAAGCTTACTTTCTGTAATGTGTGCAAAATGTGAGTGCATGAATATGTATATTTTTTTAAAATATCTCATTATTAGAAAATATAACCTAAAGTTAGCAGTAATTTATAAATCATGACACACTTCCAGGTTGCCAATTAACTATCAGTTCTTTCTTAAAGTGAGGTTTCATTGTCAATGCGGAGCTCACAGTCAAAGTCATGTAAAGGGGTTAAAATCTGCATTCATTAAACATTGAAGCATGTGTGTACCCACTGATTTTGTTGCCCCGAGAATAAGATATAACCTATTTTTGACAAGTTTTCATCTTCTCTGCGGAAGACAGCGAAACCCTCAACCACTACATGAAACCAAATAAGTCACAAGGAGGTTGGTAATGAATAATCCATTTTATATTCCAATGGCACCCGCAGCTCTGAGTGGTGGATTTCTGCCAGATGATAGCACGGCTGCAAAGAAACCGCATGACGCAGCTGATGTTTAAAGAAAACAGACATAAGCCCAGAACAGATCATTAGCCACAAAACTGTTGTTTAATGCAATTTCTTAATGAACAAAATAGTTGATCCTAATAATGAAACAAAATAAAATGTTTAAACAGTAGCCAGGTTGTTGGTGATGCACAATTATTTCCTTGTCAAGTTTTTATGATTTAATGAGGTCCACTGGGACTGACATCTGTCAGTCAACTGTGACTTTTTGACACTATTACAACTTCAAATACATTTCCAGGCAGGCTGTTTTCTTCAGGTTTGAAATACTGAAATGATCTGACAGGTTTAAAAAAAAGAGAAAAAAATGTATAGTGAAGAGAGCAATTTTTTTTTACAGTGGGCTAGACAATCTGTGCTGCCATGGTAATGAAAAACTATAGAGGTCATTATCTGATGAGGTTTGCGGAATTGGTAGAATTTAAGATAATGATAACCTCAATGGGTTCTACCCACATGGGGACGGTCAGATCTGCACAATTTTGTTCACTGTTAATTTCTGTCTTTGAAGCTCTCAGTTCTGAAGCAAAAGCAAAGAAAGCCCCCCACCAAGTCAGTTCCAAAATAAGACAATTCAGCCTGCCTTAAACAGAATATCAAATACTCCTCATCATATTGCTATGGACTGACGTCAGGCATGCTCTCCGTTCTCTGACATTACATGCGGCGTTTAAAACTGTAGCAGGAGCCTTCAAGATCAAATTTAGTTAAATTCTTGCTTTGCATCTTTTAATTATTTTTCACATTATCAGTATTGCAAGTAAAGCCCATAGGTTAGCCATTTATTTCCAGTTATTTATTTTGCACTTGAGTGTAATTTCCATAATGTTACATGATGCATTTGTGAAAGAGGGAGTGTCACAATAATTAATTAGGTGTGTATCTAAAACCTAAACCAATGTGAAGACAGGAAATAGGCAATCCACTTGTCCTTTGGACCTGGAAGCTGTGCATGTCAGTGCGTCACTGTGTATTTTTTTTTCACAGCTAACCACAGTTCCCCATCATTTATCCTCTGTAGATATAACCTGCAAGCTGTTGGCAGATCTTACACACATATACAAAGGCCTGTAGTGCACCAACATACAACCCCATCACAAGACTTAAAATGATTCCACTCCCCCCCCCCCCCTTCTTCCAGCGCTGAACAATCAAGAAGTCCACACGATCCCAGTTTCACTAAAAATCCAAGTCACTTTCTCAAGAACAAGAAGACACAAGCAAACAATGACACAAAAAAAAAATTTTTTTTACACTGTTTGAGTCAGTGGAGAAGAATCTGTCAGTGCAAGAAGATGATTCATGTGACCAATTTGTCCTAATTACACTGAACAAGCAGTTTGTCGTTATTAATCACAGAAGAATAGAGACGTATCAGTGGCCTCTGACAGCAAAATAAATGGCCAGCACAATGGAGAGGAGAATGATGGCGCCCAGGATAAACACGACGATCCGATTCTGGATGATCCTAGACAGGGATTTTAAAGAAGGGGGCAGAAGGGAGGAAACAAAAAAAAGAGTAAAGAGATTAGAAACTGCAACAAATAAAATCCTTATTCAGCTAACCAGTGATCAAAGATGTCAGTCTGTAGACTGGAGGTGCTCATGTAGATGTAACTTCTGAATTAAATTGAAGCTTGGAGTAACATCAAATAGAGGCACGTTTATACGTTTACATTTCTACATGAAAATACACATATTGGATATAATTCCTGCTGTTTGCTGAACACTGTCAGCTCCTGTTTATAGCGATGGTTTGAAAATTACTTTCAAAGTGTACATTAAACAAACATACAAGCACAAATCCGCAAGTATACTGCACTTCTAAAAAAAAACAAGTGCACAAAGGTACCAAGCCTGCAATTAGTGTTGATTATGTGGATGTCAAACTTTTAAATGCCCAGTAGAGAAAGGAAAATATTTGCACGTGCTGAAAATCTGTAATAAAACCAGGAAACATTGCAAATATACAGCAGGTCTGGGCTATCATCTCAAAAGATTAAAGAGAGGTTAACATTTCAGGTGTGGAACCTTTTGCAGGCCAATTTTGATCAAAGGTCTACACACCTTAAATATTAATCTGCCTTTACTCTTTACAGTCACTAATGGACCTGCTGTGCATTTCCTGTATTTTTGTGTTTTATTTCCTAATATCTGATAGTTAGCAAGGAAACAAATGAAATAAATAGTTGAGCGTGAGTGAAAGGCATTAGTTCTCACTAAATAAGCAGAAATTGGATTGGATTGTAAATGATACATGTCAAATCACTAATAGTCTCCTCACGACACTCCAAAGGGGCTGCTCTCTATCCAACTGACAGGTTACAAAATTATCACATTTGCTGACATGTCTTCCGCAAAACTGCTTTAGTTTTTGTCCACATTCTAAGCAGGAGATGAATGACCACCTCTGTCACCATTCATCACTCACTGCAAGCGCTGGATCCATCTTGCTATCCGACTACTCCTGCCAGCAAGGATCAACACAAAACCTTCAACAACCCCCAATGCTAGCCAGCTTGTGCCCAGACCACAGAAATAACAAAGGACATGTGTAAATGCTCTTAGCTTTCAGTATAATGAAACCTGCTTGCAGACCTGGGGTATTGTCAATGTTTTCAGGAAAAAAAAACCTCATAGAGCCAAACCACAAGTTGAAAAGGACGAACGCTGAGGAAGCATTGCTCCATTAAAGCGTCAGTATCCCTGTTACTGCCTTACACAAGCTACTTTCAAGTGTATCAAACTGCATAAAAACCTCCCCTGGACATTACATGTTTACTACAAGGATTTCAGGGTATTAGTTACTGTCTTTCCTGCTATACAAATACTAAGTATGAACAGTTTTGCTTCTGAAGAATGGAATTTTGTAATGTCATCATATAAAATGTTTCAAAGTATGCTCTGCATATGTGATTTGAAATTTAAGTGATAATAAGTTAGCTTAGGCTAGTTAGAATGTGAAGAAGGGTAAATACATTTCTTGAAGCATATGTTAAACCAGTGGTATTTTTCTGAATTTTAAATAACGCTAAATGATATTATAATGTTAAGTTTACATTAAAACTGCATAGGGAAAATTTATGCAAGGATACTTTTAAAACATTTTTTTGGTTTTCAATTTCAAATACCATATGAGGTCTAATTAAAAAAAAATTAAATACTCACGTAAGTCATGTTAACCTTGTAATATTTTATATTAAATAATTTTAACGCTGTAACAATTGGTTTGACTTGGTTGCATTTATGTAAGGTATATCTGATCTGATTGGATAGTACACAAAACAAAACTGCTCGCTGTACCTCGGTACACGTGACAATAATAAACCTAAATATAGTTAAGATTTTGTCTGCAGACAAAAAAACAAATGCGGAGGCTTCACAATGAGAGAGTACCTTTTCACAAAATAGAGTTTTAATCCATTGCTCATTAAAAATTTCATTTACTTTTCCTCACTATTCTTCAAGGACCATCTATATTCTGATATCCTTGTAGTCACCCCATCAAGAGCCTGCTAGATATTCATTTAAACAGACTAGAAGTCAGAATCATAGCAAATAGAAAGATGAATGAGAAGGCACAGGCTTAATTAAAATATGTAATTTTATGCTTTTCTGTTTTTACTCATGCCATATTAGTACTTTTACAGCACGAATAAGAGCATCTAATCAGTTCCTCAGGATATTCTTTAGGCAACAAGCCTTTCCACAAAGATGCCATTAAAATCCTGACTGCAGCAGGATTTCTTGTTGAGGTACGCATGCTTTGCATTCTTCTGTATCATCAGCTCACTTCAAGGCCATTGATGGTAGATATAACAGAAATCAATCTTTATGCCTGAACAAATCAACAAAATCTTGGAAATATCCGTTGCAGAAGTGAACAAAAAATGACAGGCAGATCGATTTATTCACAAATGGCTTGATAACATAGTATGCCAATATCAAACGCGTATTTGGTGCCTTACATGAACATGATAATTCATCAGAAAAATAAATAACCATTGAGGCCCTGGGAAATGCTTGTTAAAATTGAAGCAAGTAGAATGAGTTGTGCAAGTAGCGCACATCCTCCGCGATGATAAAGGCAAGCTACTGAACTGTAAATCAAGACACACACAGCATGTAACTATCTGTCCATTGAGAGGTCAGGCATAAACTTGTGTATCAGAGTTGCAAATGGAAAATTCTTCATTCTGGTATCAGCTGGGTAATGGGAATGGGGGCTACATGGGTAGGTGCATAAAACACCAGATTGATCCTTATCCCACAGCAAGAGGAAGAGATAAAAGTGACACAGTAGTTTGTGTATCTTTCATCTGCCAGTTCAAGAGTGGAACAAGAATTTGGATAATGGTTGCCTGCTAGGAAGTGCCTCCAATGCTCCATACAATTTTTTTTTTTAAAGATCGTGTCCAAAAGTAAAGTAATTTGGCGTGTGAATATATGGGAATTTGACTGTTCGAAATAACAGTTTAAAGAATCAAATTATAGCATGGTGGTTTTAATTAAACTGCTGACACTAAAAAGGCTAACATTTGCAGTGATTTTAATGTCCAGTTTGGCTAATTCTAAATCTACAGTGGGTCAGTTTTGGAGCCATGTCTACATTATCTCAGCCAAATGTACAATTATGAGTCCATACTGATAGGAAATTTGGTCTGCATCAGAAACGCATACTGCCAATATATTTTTACAACATTTTTGTAACCAGAGTTTTATTTACTACTAGACCAATGGCAGAATGCTCCCCCAACGCAGCCGTTCCCTACCCGTAGCCGTTCCCTACCCGCAGCCCCCACGGGAGACGTGGTCCTCGAACTGAAGCCGTTCTTGAAAGGCCGAATTAAATGGCGTCTCTTGAGGTTGAAATGCGGGCGCCAGCAGCCGTTATGATCGCTGGCCAGCAGGAGGCGACAAAATGAGTGAGTGGGGGGCGGGGGGGGGGGGGGAGAAGGATTTGATTAAAAACGTGTACTTAAAGGCGACGAAATGCAATGAGGAGCGGATACTTAGAAAGAAAAGCGAAATCTCCACCGAAATGGAAAAGACCTGGGAGATTGAGCGTCTGGATTCGGCGTGGCAGTGAATCAAAGGAAGAAAGTAAAAGGATCCATTCCGATTGGACATCTGCGAGCATCGGCCATTCCGATTGGACATCGGCGAGCATCGGCCGTTCTGATTGGACATCTGCGAGTATTGGGCACGAATCAAAAGGCAGTTTGTTTCGGGGGGGGGGGGGGGGAGGAGGGGGGAGGGGGGAGGGGGAGGAGGGATAGATTTGGGAGGGAAGGGGGAGCGGGGGGGGGGGGGAGGGTGGGGGAGAGAGCTTTGGGGGAGGGGGGATGGGGATGAGAGGGGAGGAGGGAGGGATGGGGAGAGGGGTGGGGGGAAAGAGGGAAAAGAGAGGGGGGAGGGGGAGGAGGAGGGGGGTAGCGGGAGTGATGGAAGAGGGACAGAGGGATAGGGGAAGGGTGTGGGGGGATAGAGGGAAGGGGGTGGGGTAGAGAGGGAAGGGGGGTGGGGGAGAGAGGGGATGGGAGAGGGGGTGAGGAGAGGGGGAAGGAGAGAGTGGGAGAGAAGTGGAAGAGCGGGGGGGAGGGAGGGAGGGGGGTAGAGGGGTAGCGGGAGTGGTAGAAGAGGGACAGAGGGGTAGGGGAAGGGGGGTGGGGGAGAGGGGAAGAGAGATGGGGGGGGGGTGGGAGAGGCGTGGGGTAAGGGGGTAGAAGTGGAAGAGTGGGGAGGGATGGGTAGGGGGAGTGGTGAAAGAGGGACAGAGGGGTAGGGGGAAGGGGGTGGTGGTAGAGAGGGAAGGGGGTGGGGGAGAGAGAGATGGGTGGCAGAGGGAGAGGGGTGAGGAGAGGGACACATAGAAACATAGAAATTAAGTGCAGGAGTAGGCCATTCGGTCCTTCGAGCCTGCATCGCCATTCAATATAATCATGGCTGATCATCCAGCTCAGTATCCCATCCCTGCCTTCTCTCCATACCCCCTGATCCCTTTAGCCACAAGGGCCACATCTAACTCCCTCTTAAATATAGCCAATGAACTGGCCTCAACTACCTTCTGTGGCAGAGAGTTCCAGAGACTCACCACTGTCTGTGTGAAAAATGTTTTCCTCATCTCAGTACTAAAGGATTTCCCCTTTATACTTAAACTGTGTCCCGCTTGTCCTGGACTTCCCCAACATCTGGAACAATCTTCCTGCATCAGACAAATGCAATTCAGGACTTTTCTCTTCACAAGCAAAGTCAGAATGATGGTTAGTGAAGAATTCAAATAATCGCTGAGCGTTCTCTATGGCAACAATGTATTTGAGCATTGGGCATTGTGACATCACACGATGGAACGTTTACCATGGGCTGAGGTCCTGCAAAGGCATATGTAAATGAATCCATTCCGATTGGACATATGTGAACATTGGGCATTGTGACATCACACGATGGAACGTTCATCAGGGGCTGGGGCTGGTGCTGCTTCTGTGGGTGAGAAGCCAGTTTATTTTTAAAATATCGAGGTGGGGGGGGGGTGAAGGATTTGATTAAAAACGTGTACTTAAACACGACGAAATGTAATGAGGAGCGGATACTTAGAAAGAAAAGCGAAATCTCTACCGAAATGGAAAAGATGTCGGCGATTCTGCGTCTGGTTTCGGAGTTGCGGGGAATCAAAGGAAGAAACGCGGCCGGAAGCCGTACATGCAAATGGATCCATTCCGATTGGACGTCTGCGAGCGTCGGGCATCGCGATTGGACGTCCGCGAGCATCGGGCATTGTGACATCGCACGGCGGGAACGAATCGAAAGGCAGGAAGGGCTCCGGACGGCAGGCGGTCGGATGGGGTGAGAGTTTTATATATATACTAGACCAAGTGCAGACCTCCCCCAATGGTGTGATCCCCCAACCCAATATTCCACCATGCACTCGTCTCCTCCAATGGAACTGAAGCCGTTCCCAAAAGTAAGATTCCAGCACTGCCCTGCCTCCCTCAGCAGTGGATTAAAAAAAAAAATCCAATGGCACCTCCCCTGCCTGCTGCAGCAGTGAAAAGTTCAGAGTGTTCCTGTCTTGCAACTTTGTTTCGAAGTGTGTTGGAAGCTGACATGTAAATGGAGAAGCCAGTTAATTTTGAAATACTTGGGTGTGGAGGGGGGGGGGGGGAGAAGGATTTGATTAAAAACGTGCACTTCAACACGACAAAATGTAATGAGGAGCGGATACTTAGAAAGAAAAGCGAAATCTCTACCGAAATGGAAAAGATCTCGGAGATTGAGCGTCTGGATTGGGCGTGGCAATGAATCAAAGGAAGAAATGCAGCCGGCAGCCGTACATGCAAATGGATCCATTCCGATTGGACATCTGCGAGCATCGGCCATTCCGATTGGACATCTGCGAGTATCGGGCACGAATTGAAAGGCAGGAAGGGCGCCGGACGGCAGTCGGTCGGATGGCCCCAGAGTTTTATAGATATACTAGACCAAGTGCAGACCCGTTGGGTCTGCTCCCCCAATGGTGTGATCCCCCAACCCAATATTCCACCATGCACCCGTCTCCTCCATTGGAACTGAGCCCATTCCCAAATGTAAGATTGCAGCCCTCCCCTGCCTGCTGCAGCAGTGAAAAGTTCAGTGTTCCTCTCTTGCAACTTTGTTTCGAAGTGTGTTGGAAGCTGACATGTAAATGGAGAAGCCTGTTTATTTTTGAAATACTTGGGGGTGGGTGGGGGGGAGAAGGATTTGATTAAAAACATGTACTTCAACACGACGAAATGAAATGAGGAGCGGATACTTAGAAAGAAAAGCGAAATCTCTACCGAAATGGAAAATATCTCGGAGATTGAGCGTCTGGATTGGGCGTGGCAATGAATCAAAGGAAGAAATGCAGCCGGACGGACGGCGGCAGGCGGACTGATTTGAGTTTTATATATATATAGATAGATAGATAGATAGATAGATAGAAGATAGATAGATAGATAGATAGATAGATAGATAGATAGATATAGATAGATAGATGGTAAAACAAGATGAGATGCAGAAGTCCTTACAAGTTCCATTATGATTAGGTAGAAGGATGGTAATTAGTAACATCAGCACACAATTAATCTTGTGATAATTATTAATGACTTCCAATTCACCACTCTTTTCTTTAGATTGTGAATTGTTTTAAAAGACACCAAAAAGATAAAATTGAAAATGTTAATTCTTTACCTTTTCCTTTACCTTTAATGTCTTTCTCATTCAATCTTTCTTTTGCTTTCTCATATTTTTTCTGTTATCGGTTTTGGTTTATTATTGTAAAATCTACTGAGATACAGTGAAAAACTATGTTTGGTGTGCTATCCAGGAAAATCAAATCATATATGGATGCACCAGGTAGAGTGAAAGACAAAACAAACAGCGCAGAATCTAGTGTTGTTGCTACAGAGGAAGTTCAGATAAAAAAAACTGCAACGACTTGCAATGTGGTAGATTGGAAGATCGGGAATTCATCCTTAATATATGGGAGGTCCGGTCAAGAGTTTGCTAAGAGTGAGGAAGAAGCTGTTCTTGAATCTGTTAGCACATGCTTTCAAGCCTTTGTACCTTCTGCCTGACAGGAGAAACATTATTTGTTATCCTTTTTTTTTGCTTCACCCTCCTCGGTTGTTTGTTACTCAATCCTTAAATCTCTTACGTTGTGAATGGTATGTTAGCTTTCATTGCAAAAGGATTTGTGTATAGGAGCAGAGAGGTTCTACTGCAGTTGTACAGGGTCTTGGTGAGACCACACCTGGAGTATTGCGTACAGTTTTGGTCTCCAAATCTGAGGAAGGACATTATTGCCATGGAGGGAGTGCAGAGACGGTTCACCAGACTGATTCCTGGGATGTCAGGACTGTCTTATGAAGAAAGACTGGATAGACTTGGTTTATACTCTCTAGAATTTAGAAGATTCAGAGGGGACCTTATAGAAAAACTTACAAAATTCTTAAGGGGTTGGACAGGCTAGATGCAGGAAGATTGTTCCCGATGTTAGGGAAGTCCAGGACAAGGGGTCACAGCTTAAGGATAAAGGGGAAATCCTTTAAAAACCGAGATGAGAAGAACTTTTTTTCACACAGAGAGTGGTGAATCTCTGGAACTCTCTGCCACAGAGGGTAGTTGAGGCCAGTTCATTGGCTATATTTAAGAGGGAGTTAGATGTGGCCCTTGTGGCTAAGGGGATCAGGGGGTATGGAGAGAAGGCAGGTACGGGATACTGAGTTGGATGATCAGCCATGATCATATTGAATGGCGGTGCAGGCTTGAAGGGCCGAATGGCCTACTCCTGCACCTAATTTCTATGTTTCTATGTTTCTATGTTGTGTTAAATGGATGTTGCTCCAACTACTCAAGTCTCTGAGACCCTCAATGTGACTTTATCAGCTGAAGCCTCCAGCAACTGCGGACATTCTGACCTGAGGGGCTCAGCAACCAATCTGGCGAGAAGTGTAAAACTTAGTAAAGTGAAACATTGACGATATCTACAAATGAGGGTTATGTTTCTATTGTTCTGATTTAATATTTAAAAAAGTCAAACAGAAACATTGTCAAAATGCTATTTACTTTAATTGGGTAATAGGTTTTTTGCTCATCTGAATGCAATACAAAGTACAGCCAGATTGACTACAACCTTACGGGTCAGGTATAGATGTGGTAAAGATTATCTTTGGATGATTTATCAGGTTGCGCAGAGTTATAAAGTCTGTAAACAAAAGATGCTGTTGGGTTAAATAAAATAATTACTTGTTGGGTTAATGACCACTTTGTATATCCTGCATTTGCAAATAAAAACTGCCTGGCCTTCATAAAGGCTGCAAGTTTGTCTGCAGACCTCAGCTGGGTTTTTCCGGCCTATTGGGTCTCCACAGATAACCCCATTACCAGGTTAAACGTCGGCTGAAGACTGTCTTTGTCTTTGCTCCCATGGGAGTAAAATCATCATGTCCTGTGAGACAGTTCACCCAAGGGCCTGGCCCGGATCCGACAGCACAGCGAGGCCTTCAAATACCTGGCATTTGTGGACTGCAAATCCACCATTATTGGTTGAAGCCAACAAACACAGTCAATTTATAGATTAGTAGACTGGTGTGCTATTAACACCGTGTTTTAAATTACAATTATAGTTCTAAATGTGCAGTCACGGTGGCACAGTGGTACAGTTGCTGCCTTACAGCAAAATGCAGCACCAGAGATCGGGGTTCGATCCCGGCTACAGGTGCTGTCTGTATGGAGTTTGTACGTTCTCCCCGTGATCTGCGTGGGTTTTCTCTAAGAACCTCGGTTTCCTCCCACACTCCAAAGAAGTACAGGTTTGTAGGTTAATTGGCTTGTTTAATTGGCTTGATAAAAAAATAGTAAAATTGTCCAAGTTGGCGATATGCAGAGAACTGCCCTGCCGACTACAAAATTCAGAAGGTTCAGAAGGTTCAGAATTGAAAACAGAATCTACAGCTGAAACCAAATTAAAATCTTTCTTTGTACTTGTTTGTGGAACAAAATTGCGCTAAAGTGATGGCCACTGTATCCTCCTCTATCGATAATGGGGCAGGTTTAACGAATACACTAGATTGCACGTCAGGAATCTAGAGCCAAAAAATTGGAGAGCAGCTGTAAAAGCGCAACAGATCGGGGTGCAGATTTTAAGGAATGGGAGGGGCGGTACCCGGACGTGGCGTCGAAGGATGAGAAGCCAAAGCTAAGAAGTGGAAGCCAAATAACCGAACGGAAATTATGCCGAAAAGCCAAATAACCGAAAGCGTACAAAGCCAAAAAGCCAACTAACCGAAAGAGCGGGACGCCTAAAAGCAGACTCACCGAAAGGCCGCTATGCCAAAACGCCAACTCACCAAAAGGCTGCGCTGCCGAAAAGTCAAATAACGGACATGATGTCGCCGGGGGCGGGGACGGGACTTGTCAGTGATTGGTCCAGATCCCCGCATCCATCACATCACTGGCTGATGGCGACGGGAGGGTGGGGGTCATTTTCCAACACAAGCCATAGGTAACTGGGCACCTTGACTGAGTCTGAAGGGTCTCTACCTGAAATGCCACCCATTCCTTCTCTCCAGAGATGCTGCCTGTCCCACTGAGTCACTCCAGCATTTTGTGTCTATCTTTGGTGTGACAGTTGTCTCATTTCATCGGCTGAGACCATTCAGGTCTGAAGAATGGTCTTGACCCGAAACGTCACCAATTCCTTGTCTCCAGAGATGCTGCCTGTCCCACTGAGTTACTCCAGGTTTTTGTGTCCATCTTCAGTTGAAACAGATTACAGATCATCTGGTGTTTTGAGTGTGGGAGCTTGTGTGCATTACGCAGGCAACCAGACAGTATTACTGTGTTTAAACAATAAATATAATGTGCTTCTGGTTGTCAAGAGGGGGGGTGGGGGAGTGGGAGGAAATAAAATTGTTTGTTGTCATGCACACTGGCCATCGGCCCGCCAGGGATATTGTGTCCCCCCCATGTTTTAAAAGCGATTTACTATGGCTGCCAATGCCCCGAGCCGTCAGCCTCCGCGGCCGGAGTGGGGGGGTGAATCACCTTGTGTGTGGGTCGGGGTCCGGGGGTCAGAGGGAGGGGGGGGTAAATCAGCCTGGTGTGAGGGTTGTGGTCCGATGGCGGTGCATCGCGGTCAGTGACTCTGCGTGCGCGGAGGGACCAGCCTGTCCCACACCTCTTCTCCATCCGGCCCCGTGTGTGTGCGTCTGCTGCCGACTCACAGCCCGTCACAGTGCGGCCACATGGGGGAGATGAGGTGGAGGGTGGCCGTGGGAAAGTGGGGGCTGTCCCGAGGGATGCGCTCCTTCGGCCACTTACAACCTGGTGCTCAGGTTCAGAGTGCCCAGTCACCTATGGCTTGTGTGGGAAAATGACCCCCACCCTCCTGTCTCCATCGGCCAGTGATGTGATGGACGCGGGGGTCTGGACCAATCGCTGACAAGTCCCGCCCCCCGATGACATCATGTCCGTTATTTGACTTTTTGGCAGAGCGGCCTTTCGGTGGGTTGGCTTGTAGGCGATGCAGCCTTTCGTTGAGGCAGCGATTCGGCATAACGGCCTTTCGGTGAATTTGCTTTTAGGCATCCCACCCTTTCGACTAGTTGGCTTTTCGGCTTTGTACGCTGTTGGGTTATTTGGCTTTTCGGCGTAGGTTCCATTGGGTTATTTGTCTTCCACGTCTTTGCTTCGGCTTCTCATCCTTCGACGCCACGTCCGCACACGGGGACGGGCAGCTACTTATAGAATAAGAAAACCTCATAAACACTGATGGAAACACCAGGGATTTCTTATGCCAAATTACTGGCACAAACAAGGAGTTGGAATGAACAGTACTCAGCTTAGGTTACACAAAAAAGCTGGAGAAACTCAGCGGGTGCAGCAGCATCTATGGAGCGAAGGAAATAGGCAACGTTTCGGGCCGAAACCCTTCTTCAGACTGTTAAGTACTCAGCTTAGTTTTACTGTTGGCTTTACTCAACTGGTTACTTGAAGAGATCTGAAGAAGGGTTCTGATCTTAAACATCACTGATCCATGTTCTCCACAGATGTTGCCTGAGGTACTCCAGCACTTTGTTTCTTTTTTTTTTTTTTTGCAGTTCCTTGTTTCTACTTGAAGAGCCCCACACTTTGTCACTGGTTTCGGAACACCAGTTATCCCCTACTTATGTTTCCGCTTGGATATCTTTCCTTTAGTTCATGCTCTACTCTAAGCTAGAATCAGCCAAAAAACTGACTTTGCTCCAAGCATTTGCCAATATGGTGTCCAGAGCATGAATATGAACAGACTTGGTGAGCCTCAGTCCCTGATTGGAAACATTTGAGAGCTTAACAACGCTGCACGAGGAAAATGTATTCAAAGTCACAACTATATCAGCAATCATAACAAAGGGCTGGTGCCTTAACAACTGAAAAATGGGCAGTGAAAAGAAGCACATGACCTTATGCGCATGTATTTCTCACATTCAATTTTACTGTTGTTTTTCATTAGTTTATCTAACTTGCTGGTGCTTTAGACTTGGAGTAAAACTTCATGACTCCATCGGTACTCTAGAGAGCCATAAATCCTTGGTGCATTAATCCCACTCATTTTAAGTTTAGACTTTAGAGATACAGCGAGGAAACAGCCCTGTGATCCACCGGATCCACGCCAACCAGCGCCCACACTAGCACTATCGTACAAAATAGGGACAATTTACAATTTACAGAAGCCAATTAACCTACAAACCTGTACATCTTTGGAGTATGGGTGAAAACCGGAGCACCCGGAGAAAACCCAGGGAGAAAGTACAAACTTCGTACAGACAGCACCATAGTCAGGATCAAACCTGGGTCTCTGGGGCTGTAGGGCAGCAACTCTACCTCTGCGCCACTGTGCTGCAGAGCAAAATAAATGGATTGTAAGAATAACTTGTACATTAAATTTGCAAATAATGTGGATGGTTCCCATATAGTAATATGATATTTTGTGTCCGAATACGAACAAAAACGTCAGCAAGGTGTCGTTTTGTTCCCCTGATAGACATTGTACTGTTGGCTTTGTGAGATAAAGAAGAGGCTATTCACAAAAAGACCTGACCTGTGGCTTTTATTCACATGGGAGGATGGGGGTGGGGTGGGATGGATGGGGGGAGGTGGTGACCCTCAGACATGAAATTGTTCAAAGTCTAATGGCACTATTCACCACCGACAAAGAGTGCAAAGATGGAAATCTTTGATAGTTTTCAAACTGTAAAGAAATATACAAAGACCCAGGATGGAGGGAACAAAACTGACAATCATGCGTGCAGTTTAATCCTGCCAATCTGACAAACCAAACCACGATTCAAATGTTTGCAGGGCTTATGCTGACAGTAGACAGAGTTTAATAGAGAAATTTCACACCAGCATGTCGGGAGTCTTAAAGCAGTTCATGCTCATTGTAAAATTTATACTTAACAAGTTAACAAACCAGTTGTTTTAAACAGAAACATGAATTTGTATTTATGAATATAACAAAAGTCAATCTTGTTGGAGGTTCTTGCTTATTTTGTAAACATTTTAATTTGTTTCCACACAACTAAATGTAGATCTGTGGCCGTGTCCAATTAACCCTCAGTGGGGAATTATTAAATTTTTAAGGTGGTGTAAGTACCAAAAGCAGACAAAGACCACAGGCTAGGCTTCTGTTGTCATTTTACAAGTACTGACTCTGGAGGATGGGATCCAATTTCCCATTTTACATAAAGCCAAATGTGGTAACAAAAAAACTTGTGTAATAAGAGATTTGTGATAAAGTAGATCCATCAGTACATTTCTTCCTGTGGTGATTCTTGCAGTTTGGCTAGGCGCCGTAATCTGTGGAGTTGGAATTTACAAATTTCTGTGGTGTATGGGATCCAAGACCCACAGGCTTTAATAAAGTACACTCTGGAGGATGGGATCCAATTTCCCATTTTACATAAAGCCAAATGTGGTAACAAAAAAACTTGTGTAATAAGAGATTTGTGATAAAGTAGATCCATCAGTACATTTCTTCCTGTGGTGATTCTTGCAGTTTGCCGTTGAGGGCCTTGATGGGGACAAAATATGCATTTGCTAGAGTTCGCCGTAATTTTTTAACTAGGTGGAGTTGGAATACTGATGGTGTCAAATCTCTTAATTGTGCTTGTTCGAGTCTGTGACAATGGTGGGGGAGAGTAAGAATACGATAGTTGGGTGTACTCGGGCTAAAGAAACCCACTACCTCACCTTTACTCAGCTGTAGTTAAACCTTTGTTGTGTTGCTGCTATGAAAGCAAAATTCCATTGATAAGGACAACAGCCCATCCTAAATGAATGGAAGACGAGAGAGCATCAAGTTCCAGAGCAGGTTCAATGCAACAAGATCAGTCGAATTAGAGATTGTTGATTTACCGACTTTTTTAAGTTAGAAATACTATACCTAAAGGAACATTTACACATTTGTCAAAATTGTGCTGTAGGAGATATGATGTGGTCTAAAAATGCCACTTTTAATCATGCAAGTGCCACCTTTCTCAGTCCCAGATCCAATACATTATAAGCGATATATATAACAAAAATAAAGTGATGGCGTTACAAAATACAAGATAAAGAGCTTCAAAACGATTTCTCTTGAAAGTGAACATTCATAAATATTTCAGTTTTTGTAGGTAATAATCTGGTCAGGTTTCAGTGGAAGAACTGAAACCTTTTGCGGAGAGGCCTTTACACATGAAAATCTTAATATGGGCTGCTCTCTGCAATTTTCTGCGAACTTTAGTAGTTGCCTCCAGCACATTTTACAGCTGCAACCTCCCAGCACCTTACAGGTGGGTGGCTTTTTTTTTTATCAGTACAGTGCAGATTGGTTGATCTCCAAACTCCGCATCTCCCCAGTGATCGGTCGGATGATACCAAGGTTTCTTCCCTGACTGGACTTAAATCAGAACAACAGTCAGAACATACCTTCTGCAATGTATTTGTTTCACATTCACAGGTGAAAAAGACGGGGCCAACTGCAACCAGAATATTGCTCTTGTCTCCATGCACCTGAGGCTAACAAGAAAGACTCCGGGCAAATTATACTTTAATGACCACACAGTGAACTCACAGAATTGTTCAAGAATCCTTTTCTTTTTCATCTTCAACATTATTCCTTTCCCTCACTTGTTCAAGAATTTTAGAGAAAGCTTTTCAGATCCTTAACCAAGCAATATTGCATCACCTGAGCAGAGAGACTAAAGGGAAACCAGATGGAAATGAACACGATCTTTTAATAAAACACATCCTATTTTCCAGATATTTTTGTACTTATGTTATATATTACTCCAGGCAGAGGAAGAAGACATCTGCGCTGTTACTTCGTTCCAGCTTGCCAGCACCAATTGCCTTGTGCTGCTACATCAAGTGTAGATTGAGGAGATTCAGTACATCAGCAAATCCCCTCTTGAACTTCTACAGGTAGAGACCATATAGACTGGTCGCGTCACTGCCTGGTTTGGCAACATGAACGCCAAGGAACAAATAAGATTGCAAAAAGTGGCAAACACTGTTCAGTCCATTGCGTGTAATGACATGTTTTTAACTATTCTTCTTCTTGAGCAAGGGTCTATCAATTCCCAGGAGGTAGTAGGGATGTTGTATTTCTTCAAGGATGTTTCCTTTGTCCACCTGATAACCTCTTTCTGTGACATATTGGAATAGAGTGTCAGCAGAGCATTTGAATGCTGTAGTCTGTCTAAAAGGAGCCAACTGAATGTAATGAAGGTTTCAATGGTGGAGATCCACAGTCTAGGAGAGGATGCTGATAGTTGTTTGCTCATCTATGCAGACAGTGTTAGGTGGTATTTCCCCAGTTATTTAAAATACCTGCTGTCAAACACTCATTTTCTCAGTTAGGCATAGCAGGGGGTGATTTTCATCGTCAAGTCCCATCAATGCACAAGTATGGTAAGGTACATGAAGAATGAAATATGCTTGCAGCAGCATTACAGGAACATAGACACGGACAACACGCAAAACATAAATTATACATATGTTATATATAAATTATACAAGACAGTGAATAGAAAAAGATTGTGCAAAGACGGGACATCTGTGCAAAAACACAATCAGAAAGCAAGTCCATGGTAGTGCAAGAGGTGGTCCTTAGTGTTCCCTTGTTGTGGTAGGATTACATTTGTACAGGTCAATTCAATTATATTCCAAATTACTAATGCGCAGAAAACTAAAACATAAGAATAAACATGCAACCAAATGTGCAAAAGATCATTTCTATGAGCTTCACTTTCACTGTCTGCTTGAGAAGTAAATGAGTTGGTTCTTGTTGACTTAGAGCAGATGGTTATCTTCGTGACCATGAATGGCAACCATTTGTACCAGGTGCTCATGGGCATCTGCCCACATGTGGGAAACATGAAATTCCGGGATGACCTGAGAGTCAGAGTTTGGTATCATTAAATGTCTACTCTGCTGGTAAACCAGTGAACACAGTTATGGAGAGATCTCTCCTTGTACAGTGTCTAGATTCACTTTGTATCTAAACCTGAGAAACAGACTTGCAAATAGTGATCCTATGCATTTGAATGGGTTTGCCAGCCTGAGGCAAAAGGCAAATATAGTTACGGGTACTACTCATTTTACTTTATTTCATGTTTTTTAAATTTATGGTTAGTTTATATTTTAACGATCTATATTTTTTTTAGTTTTGCCATTTACATTTATTTGGCTCGGAGACATTTAAAATAAAATGTTACAATGCCTTTGACAGCCAGCAAGCTTGGGCGGGAAGGTAGTGCTGGTGGTGAGGTCGAACAGCCCACTGGATCCAACAGGATTCAATCCCATGTCTAAGAAAACAAGAGCTATTCTTACAAAAACAATCTTTTAAAATGTCCTTTGATGTTTAATAAAGGAACTGCAGGTGCTGGAAAATCGAAGGTACACAAAAAAGCTGGAGAAACACAGTGGGTGCAGCAGCATCTATGGAGCAAAGGAAATAGGCAACGTTTCGGGCCAAAACCCTTCTTCAGACTGATCGGGGGTGGGGGGGGCGGGGGGGGGGGGGGGGACAAGAAAGGAAAAAGGAGGAGGAGCCCGAAGGCTGGGGGATGGGAGGAGACAGCAGGGTGACTGAAGAAGGGGAGGAGACAGTAAGGACTAACAAAATTGGGAGAATTCAATGTTCATGCCCCCAGGATGCAGACTCCCCATGCGGAATATGAGGTGCTGTTCCTCCAATTTCCGGTGTTGCTCGCTGTGGCCATGGAGGAGACCCAGGACAGAGAGGTCGGGGACGGAGTGGGAGGGGGAGGTGAAGTGCTGAGCCACCGGGAGGTCAGCTTGGTTATTGCGGACCGAGCGGTAGTGTTCGGCGAAACGATCGCCCAACCTCCGCTTGGTCTCACCGATATAGATCTGCTGACATCTAGAGCAGCGGATGCAATAGATGAGGTTGGAGGAGATGCAGGTAAACCTCTGTTGCACCTGGAACGACTGCTTGGGTCCTTGAACGGAGTCAAGGGGGGAGGTAAAGGGACAAGTGTTGCATCTCTTGCGGTTGCAAGGGAAAGTGCCCGGGGAGGGGGTGGTACGAGAGGGAAGGGAAGAATTGACAAGGGAGTTATGCAGGGAGCGGTCTTTGCGGAAGGCAGATATGGGGGGAGATGGGAAGATGTGGCGAGTGGTGGGGTCACGTTGGAGGTGGCGAAACTGACGGAGGATTACTTGTTGTATGTGACGGCTGGTGGGGTGAAAGGTGGGGACTAGGGGGACTCTGCCCTTGTTGCGAGTGGGGGGATGGGGAGAGAGAGCAGTGTTGCGGGGTATGGAAGAGACCCTGGTCCGAACCTCATCTATGGTGGAGGAGGGGAACCTCCGTTCCCTGAATAATGAGGACATTTCAGATGTCCTGGTGTGGAACGCCTCATCCGTGGAGCAGATGCGGCGTAGACGGAGGAATTGGGAGTAGGGGATGGAGTCCTTATAGGAAGCAGGGTGGGAAGAAGTGTAGTCCAGATAGCCATGGGAGTCAGTGGGTTTATAGTGGATGTCGGTCAGAAGTCTATCACCTGCAATGGAGATAGTGCGGTCATTTAAAAATGTCCTGTTTTTTTCTCCACTGTTATTCTCTGATATCTTAGTTTTAAAAAGGAACCTGAGGAATTTGCCATTTTCATCATCTCAAAAAAGAAAGCTTTTTACCTGCATAAACTGATGATGAATAAGTTCAAGCAAAACAATATAATTGTGAGGTGCATTTCAAAAGGATTGTATGAACTGTCTTAACTGTACACCCTGCCCTTTTGCAGCTTTAAGACATTTTGTATTGCAACAGGAAGACTAAAACAGCTTTTGTCTGTTTACCTCAGCAAATAATCACATAATGTGGTTTGCTATAGGGCAGCACGGTGGCACAGAGTAGAGTGCTGCCTTGCAGTGCCAGAGACCCGGATTCAATCCTGACTAAAGGTGCTGTCTGTATGTAGTTTGTACATTCTCCCCATGGCCTGGCTGGGTTTTCTCCTGATGCTTCGGTTTCCTCCCACACTTCCAAGTCGTACAGATTAGTAGGCTAATTGGCTTGGTAAAATTGTGAATTGTCCCTAGTGTGTGTAGGATAGTGTTAGTGTGCAAGAACCGTTGGTCAGCACGGACTCGGTGGGCCGAAGGGCCTGGATCCACATTGTATCTCTAAACTAAACTAAATGTGAAGGAAAGTTGAAAATGTCATAACTACTCCACATAGACACTTCAATAAATTACAGCCTTGGAAATAATATGAATTTACTTTAATAGAAATGGAGTGTGAAATATCTCTGCTGTGAAATGATCGTGGTCGTAGCAAGCACTCCGTTTGGCCCCTGCATTGTGCATAGGCTGAACTGTGCTTGTTCAAGAAAACTTCTACAGACTTATGTATTGTTACGACCTGTGGATCATGGCGTCAGATGTTATGTAAGTTGGAAATGGAAGTGCGACCGTGCTCGTCTAAATTTACTATTCGTACTGTGTCGAACCAGTGGGAAACCACGTAGGAGCTCCGATGTGGAAACTATGTGGGAGCTCCGACACGGTGACCATGTCAGGGCTCCGACCCTGAGATCATGTGGGGGCTCCGATGTGGAGTCCATGTGGGAGCTCCGACACAGTGACCATGTGGGTGCTCCGACACAGTGACCATGTGGGGGCTCCGACGTGGAGTCCATGTGGGAGCTCCGACGTGAAGACCACTTGGCAGCATGAACGAGAACAGTTGACTGATTTGCTGATATGACTGCTACTGAGACAACACAAACACGCAACTCAGATTAAAGCAGTGGCCTTAAAGAATTATTTACGTTAGTGCAAAATGACGTAAGTTGCCTATCTGGTAAACCATGGAGTGCCTGTATTTAAATCCATAACAACATTAAGTTACTGAAAATATGAGGATTGGCATGGTCTGATATTCCTAATTAAATGAGAGTCAAGAGTCAAAGTGCAAGAAAGGAATAAAAAGCTCTACAATCAAATATTCTGATTCAGTTGTCACTGATTTATACTTATAAAATTACAAATAAATTTTGAAAAAAAACTAAAACACATAAAAAACTACATCAAGCTTAATTATCCACAATTATTTTCAGCACAAGTTGTCAAAGAGCCAGAACTTTAAAATATTACCACAGATTTTGCAAACCCAACATAATTTTGACTGTACCAATAATTCCTTTTAATACCGCTGCCCTGCATCCTGGGGGTAGCGTTGGTTTTGGAGCCACCGCAGTTGCCTGTGAATTCACTTTGGCTGCTAATGCCTTTAGATGTGGGTAACTATGCAACCGGGAGCTCCTACAGCAAGGAAGTGCCTTTGTTCATTGGTGAAAACTTATTTGATATTGGGACAAAATGTAGTGCCAACATTTAGTGCATTAAAAACCAGTGGCATGCAATATTGCGGCATATGAGGCCGAGCATGTGGATGCAACACGACCTGCAATGGCACAGAGCTGTGGAGCACCAGTGGACGGCACTGACAATGTTGCTTGGCCGGGCTGACCCAGCAATGTCACCAGTGGAGCTGCAGTAGACGACACCAACGGCTACACTTGTCCAGGTCGACCCTCAACGCTGCCAGGACAACGGACCTTTATGGGCAAGTTAAAAACTGTGCACTTATAACAACTTGAACATGAAAATGGTGCCAAACCTAGCGACGCTTGTATATAAAGAATTTCACTGTACCTCAGTACATGTGCCAATGATGTACCATTGACCCATTTCATATAGAAACATAGAAAATAGGTGCAGGAGTTGGCCATTCGGCCCTTCGAGCCTGCACCACCATTCGATATGATCATGGCTGATCATCCAACTCAGTATCCCATCCCTGCCTTCTCTCCATACCCCCTGATCCCTTTAGCCACAAGGGCCACATCTAACTCCCTCTTAAATATAGCCAATGAACTGGCCTCAACTACCTTCTCTAACCTTTTCTTTTATAACCTATGTAGTTTTGTCCCTGTTGTTGTTTCACCCCTTGTTGAGCTCTTCACAACAGCCCAAATATATATTTACACCAGGCACATCTTGGGGTATCCTGGGGGGTTGGCCTAGTTCAGCAGTGTGCTTCGCTTTTACATTGCTGGTTTATTTAAATATTGCACAAAAAAATATCAAAATGCAGTCTGAAGAAATGAGAAGAAGCTCAGGGCAGAAATGAAATTCTTATCAAATATAGCGTTGCAACTTATCAAAGTCAATTTATAAAAGAATTGTTGGTCAGTGACAAAACTGAAGTTAGGATTAATGTAGCGAGTGGATGAAGAGCTGGCAAAGTTAGTGAGAAATGGTTTGCGAAAATCAACACAAATTAAGCGGAAGATATCTGGCAAACCATACGAGTAATTCACTCCGTTTCTTAAAACGCAAATCCTTCAGCTTTGTGCAACAGCTGGATCTCAACTCACAATGTTTGTTGAAAGGGTGTAACAATAACCATGCGACTACTCCTTGAAACTATGCAGTTCATAAATTTTTATTGTTTGCCAAGCATTGAAATCTCATTAGGGGTCATAATTCTGCCGTACATTGTGACCCTCCCTGATAGTGGAGCTCAAGAATTCAGTGAGGACGTGCACTGCTGGCGAAGGTGCATGTCACGCTACTGTGCAAGGATTTGCTGCGCTCTAATTCACCGATACATCATGCTATCACGTAACAGTCTGACTATTTGTTTTACCATTTCAGCTGTAATTCATATTTGTGGCTTCTGCAGATATACAACATCCACTGTGACTACAGCATCTGTTCAGCAGTTGTACTGAACTTGATACCCCGCGCTAGGTTTTGAGGCATTACATTATTCAAGTACTCCTTCAGGTTATGGAGGCATTTTCATAAAAAAACGTTAAAAAAAAACTGTTAAGGGCAAACAATCTAAAATATTGTCCTCATGGATTACAGAAATGACCGATTCTGTGTTACAATGCCTGAAGGCGAAAGCTGTGCTCAGTATTGTACACCAGAGACCAATCCTGGGAAACAAGAACAAATAATGAATCTCTTTACCAGAGAACCACAGTTTTTAATTATAGTCCTATGATATTGTTACATCATTATATATTTCAGCAGTAGGGCTATAGGCATTGAAAACACATTTTATTTTTTAATGGCAATGGTTTATTTAGGTATCTTTACTGAAATAGTATCATTATAGTAACTACTTTGTGCTAATGCCAGAGTGAGGATAGAATGCTGGGTTAACACTGGTCTCAGGCATAAGAAAACGCAGCTCATGGCGTGTACACACACATCTGAATAGCAGTTACAATTTAATGTTAATTTGCTGAAAGGACGGTTGGCCTCTTGGTGACGTTAAAATAGATTCGAAATAGAGATCTACTATGTTCCAAACCAGCCCCGTCCCAGTAAACTGTCTGATCTACCCTTTTGTGTGGGGCCTTGGCAACTTCCAATCAACTACCTAAATTTAATTTGGATAACTTCAAAATATAATAGACTTGCATATCAGTGCCGAGGGAAATCCACTTAAAGCATAGGACAACACAGGTACAGACCCTTCGGCCCACATAGTCTGTGCTGAACATGATGCTATGACCAAACCTTACCTGCATAATTCATATCCCTCCATTCCCTGCATATCCATGTGCATATCCAAAAGGTTCTTAAATGGCACTATCGCATCTGCCTCCACCACCACCACCACCCCCCGGCAGTGTATTCTAGACACTCACCACCCTCTGTGTAAAAATTGCAATGCATATCTCCTTTAAACTTTGCCCCTCTCACCTTAAAGCTATGCCCTCGGGTGTTTGATATATGTCCATCGTGGGAAATAGGTTCTGACTGTCTAAACATGCCTCCTGCATGGCAAAATCACCTTACGGTGCATGACTTAACAGAGTTATTCATAATCTACGTGCTCTGGCTACTTTTACACAGCATGTGTGAGCCCCTTGGGTTAGAGATGTGCTTAAGAGCTACAAGTTGAGGTCAATGGTGAAATCTAAAGATTCATTCTGTACTTTGGGCTGTAACTTAGCAGTCATTGGTAGATAACCACAGTCAATATTTGTTTTATTGAATTCTGTGCCTGAGTTGGGAACAGATGGGAGGGGAGCTTTTGGCAGAAAGGAAGATCCAATTTAAAATCAATCACTTGTATATTTAAAGGGGCCATTTATTCTCAGTATTGTTCACTGTTACCAAAACGTAATCACACCCAGCTGGAAGTTTATTGCACAGATTAGTTGGATTACTTGCTTGCATTTAATTAAGCAGTAAATATTTCCTTTAATTTATTTTGGGTTATATAGGTAACAACTCTTAATCGTGCCCCTTATCAGTGGAACACACCTTCATTCAACTATTTGCCTGTTCAATTTCAGGGTCAAATTCCCTACATCTGCCTTAAATGCATTTATCACACATTCTTCTCCACTGCTGGTCATATAGTGATATAGTGTGGAAACTGGCCCTTTGGCCCAACTTGCCCACATCGGCCAACATGTCGCAGCTACACTAGTCCTACCTGCCCACATTCGGTCCCTACCCCTCCAGACCTGTCCTATCCATATACCTGTCTACCTGTTTCTTAAATGTTGCGATAGTCACTACATCAACTACCTCCTCTGGCTGCTTGTTCCATACATCCACCACACTTTGACAAAAGGTACCCATCAGATTCCTATTAAATCTTTTCCCCTTCACCTAAACCTATGTTCTCTGGTCCTCGATTCACCTACTCTGAGAAAGAGACTCTCTGCATCTACCTGATCTATTCCTCTAATGATTTTATACACTATCGGATCACCCCTCATCCTCCTGCGCTCCAAGGAATAGAGTCCAGCCTACTGAACCTCTCCCTATAGCTCACATCCTCTCCTCCTTGCAAAATGTTCATAGACAATAGACAATAGGTGCAGGAGTAGGCCATTCGGCCTTTTGAGCCTGCACCATCATTCACTGTGATCATGGCTGATCATCCACAATCAGTACCCCATTCCTGCCTTCTTCCCATATCCCCTGACTCCGCTATCTTTAAGAGCTCTATCTAACTCTCTCTTGAAAGCATCCAGAGAATTGGCCTCCACTGCCTTCTGAGGCAGAGAATTGGCTTCCATGACCTTCTGAGGCAGAGAATTTCACAGATTCACAACTCTCTGGGTGAAAAAGGTTTTCCTCATCTCCGTTCTAAATGGTCTACCACTTATTCTTAAACTGTGGTCCCTGGTTCTGGACTCCCCCAACATTGAGAACGTGTTTCCTGCCTCTGGCGTGTCCAATCCCTTAATAAACTTATATGTTTCAATAAGATCCCGTCTCATCCCTCTAAATTCCTGGAAAGAATACATCTTATCTGTACCCTTTCCAACTTGACAACATCTTTTCTATAACATGGTGCTCTGAACTGAACGCAATACTCTAAATGCGGCCTCACCAATGTCTTATACAACTGCAACATGACCTCCCAACTTCTATACTCAATACTGGCTGATGAAGGCCAAAAGCCTTGTTGACCACCCTAGCTGCGACTCCATATTCAAGGAACTATGCACCTGCACTCCTAGATCCCTCTACTCTACAACAATACCCAGAGTCCTGCCATTCACTGTGTAGGTCCTGCCCATTTTTCAAAATGCAACACCTCACATTTCTCTGCATTAAATTCCATCAACCATTCCTCAGCCCACCTGGCCAATCGATCCAGATCCTGCTGCAATTTCTCACAACTATCTTCGCTATCTGCAAAACCACTCACTTTTGTATTATCTGCAAACTTGCTAATCTTGCCGTGCATGTCCTCATCCAAATCATTGATATAGACGACAAACAGTAACGTGCCCAGCAGCGAACCTTGAGGCACACCACTAGTCACAGGCCTCCAGTCTGAGAAGCAACCTTCCACCAACACCCTCTGCTTCCTTCCATGAAGCCAATTTTCTATCCACTCAGCTATCTCTTCTTGGATCCTGTACAGCCTACCATACGGAACCATATCCTTCCATTACTATTCCTATCAATTCTTGCCATTTCCTGTGAAATTGATATTCTCTCTCCAACTGGCTATACAAACAAAACACAAAGAAACCAACTATTGTAGCATCCTGAGTCCTACTGTAGGGAATACTATTACTGGTGTTGATAATGATCTTAAAAAGTGTTAGTATTTTTTATGTCAAACTAGAGTAAAATATGGTGGAGTCTTAAAATCGGGAATAACACAAAACGAAATGCAGAAATTACTCAGGTCAAAGCTGAGTCTCACGTTGCGAGTTGACACAAGAGGTACCCCGAGTGAAAGACTCGTGGTTGTGTACGAGATTGCAAGTGTATGATCAAGAGTTTAACCGAGTTCCCACAGGTATGACAAGTTTGCCGTTTACATGTCATTTCTGCGATGTTCCAAGTTCGTCTCCCGAGTTACTCTTGAGCCAATCCTGATTGAAGGTTTGTTTTAATAAGCAACAGTGTTATGTTTTAATAAGCAACAGTGTTAAAGAAGACCTCTCCATCCTGTGGCTTTGTTTTAAAAATAGAATTCAGAGTGGCCGCATCTATTGATGTGACCTACATGATGCGCACCATCCAGTGCCAGAGCAGTTATACTTATGATTTGATTGAAACACTCAGGTTTGATATGTTTTAATTGAATTTACTGCCATGTCTACACACTGCGGGGAGACGGGACATTAAATCTTTGAATGTGGACGGATGTGCACATCAGATTGTTGGGAGATGGAGCTCAGGGTTCGCCTCCTGAGCTGCTTTGATGCCCAGGCGTGAGTTGAGGTGGAGAGAGGTTGGGGGGGGCGTCATTAATCTGTCTGGGGTGACATGGCTCTTGGGTTACGCTGGGATCATTCTCTGCGGGATGATCTTAAAGCGGGAGACAAGTGTAGGAGAGGTGTACTGACTGTGTTGGCAGACACTTTGGAAGTGATTGCCCACCAGTCTCAAAAGTCGCTGTCTCCCTGTCCCTGGGATAGCAGGGGGCGACCAAACAGCACAATACCCCCCTCCCCCTCCACGCCAACACGAAGGGCAATGATCCCAAGGCTTTAGCGTCAGGAACAGCGGGCAGGCGACAATCACCTGCCATAACGCGAGAGAGATCATGCACTGTTGTAGGTCTCCTTTGCACGTTGGTGTTTCTGTCTTTCTCCACTCATTGTTGTCCCTATCTGTCACCACCCCCACCTACACCCCTCTGCTATGTGTGTGACCCCTTCCCTCCCCTCTCCAGCTCCCCGCCCATTGCACCGGCGCGGGGGCTTTGCACTGTCTTCACGTCGGCGATGCCAGCAGGTCAGTGCCAGTCGCCACGGTGCAGTCGCTCCCTTCAGTTTCTCAGGGGGTCGGAAAGGAGGAGAGTGGGGTTGTTTGCAGTTGCAGAGGGAGGGGGCAAGGACAGTACAGTTCCTAGTCTCAGCTCCTGTCCAGGGGGGTGGCCGGAGACGTCAGGACCAATGGGACACAGACCCCCAGACCCACCAGGTCCACTGCAAGCACCGAGAACCCAGAGACTCACAGCCAACAGCAACTCCAGCCCAGCCCCGCTCCAACTCCAAAGGAACCCGTTCCCCGATGAGCCGCTACGGCGACAAGTGGCAGTTCCCCCACAGCCCGAGCTGTGCCCCCTCATCCGCCACCCCAAGAACAAGACGTACCTTGCACACCATCAGCTTCTGCCCCTACGGTACCCGCTGTCACTTCATCCAGCCGGCAGCTGCCCATCTTCAGCAGGATCTCGGTGTCGGACTGAGGGGAGGGGGGTGGAGGTGGAGGGCTGCAGGCTCACACATTACTCATGACAGGATAGACATGATTATTTTTAATAACAGGACCATTTTACGATGAAATGCGGAAAATATAGTCAAGAGCCGGCGTGCCCGCTGACTCCCATCCCCCCCCCTGGTCCGGGGCTCTCCCCCAGAGTGGCCCCGAACCGGGACCGGGGGGGGGGGGGGGGGGGGGGGGGGGGGGGGGGGGGGGGGGGGAGTCAGCGGGCACGCCGGCTCATGACTATTTTCTGCATTTCATCGTAAAATGTTCCTGTTATTAAAAAATAGTCGCTGGGAAACTGAGGATTGTCGCTGGGAAACTGAAGGGAGCGACAATCAACTGGTGTCTGCCCCCTGAGTTAAAGAGTTCCCACGGTAGACTCACGATACACTAAGGTAAACGCACAGGCCACTACGTTCTTACAACAAGTTAAAATGTTTCAATTCTTAACCACAAGAGTAAAATTGACTCGTGGAAAATTTTAAACATGTTTGATTTTTTGCAATAGTTGACAAGTTTCACGAGTACCTGCCGTTAGCGCCACGAGTCTCTAAGTTGCGTCCACAAGTTCCATACGTTAATCGTGCGTTATTACCACGAGTTTTAACTCGGGGTACCTCTTGTGTCAACTCGCAATGTGAGACTCAGCTAATAGGCAGTATGGGTGAAGAGAGAAACACGGTTAATGATCTTACATCATGAGTTCTAATCAAAGGTCATTGTCTGAAATTAACCTATGATATATGAGATGTACTCAGCTTTCTTAATAACACATATACAGGCATATCTTGCACAGGCACAGTGTTGCCTTATCAGTGCTGTCTTATTTACACGTAGACAATGTTCACTAAATCAATAAATAACCATGGATGTACATATTTACTTAACGATGAATCCTCCCTGTGTTGCGTGATTCCAAGCTTATGAGACACTTCCTTCAAAGTTTGGCATCAAAAGCTCAAGAACGATAATCCCAAAAAACACTTTAAGGTGGCATGAGGAATTTAGTAGTATTTAACCAATACACTAAAGGAAAGGATCACTGGGGAACCAAGCCAGAGGTATTTTGTTTTATGAATGCTTGTTAAAAGTTATGCTGTTTCTTTTCTTTCCTAAAATTTAGGGCACTTGCAAAAAAACACCGCAAAAGCAGTTCTCTAGAGCTGTAGTATTTCAGATGTCAATGCTCAGGAAGGAATTTACATTGGGACTTAACTCATTGGATAAAACACTGTTGGATTCACTGCTGGTACCTTCACATTTAAAAATAAACTGCCGAGTTACAATAAACCATAGAAACTAAGAAGTGGGGGTGCAATGCACCGTCACTTTGCGTGATGACATGACATGCTTTAATTCCAGAGAAAAGAACTATCCAGGTTATGCTATCCATATCTTGCTACTTTTTTTTTTTTTTTATATTTTATTTTATTAGAAGTAAGTACAGTCATATGGCACCAAAGTGCCTAATATATATTTTCATAATACATTTTATGTACAACTTCTTTTTTTTTTGTTACATTGAAAAAAGATGAGAATAAGAAAAAGAAGTTAGATAGTAAAGGATAGAAAGATGTGAAATATATAGTGTGTGAAGAAAGAAAACGAGTAAATGAAGAAAGTTGAGAGAGAAAATAGTGAAAAGAAAATAAAATAAAAAAGAAAAGGAGATCATTATTTATAATCTTGACCAACCCTCGTCCAGTCCTGAAACAGTTATTTTTTACAATTGTGTTGCACCATATGATTCCAAAAAAACGACGAATGGAGACCAACTCGTTATGAATTGGTCTGATTTATCCATTAGGAGGAATCGCATTTCCTCAAGATGAGCGGTGTCCAACATACTTGCAATCCACATTTTATATGTCTTGCTACTTTAATCTAGGAATAATATACGTATTCAAGGCACTCAGGTACAATTCCATGGTGGGGATTGGGTAAGTTATTCTCAGCTTGCTCAACTGATCAGTTTTATTGTGGAGCTACTTAATATTGATAAATTGGCTCTGGCCCATCTGGATAACAGGAACATATAGTGTCCATCAACTACAGCTTGGCATTCATCACCTCCAAACTCATCACCAAGTTCGAAGACCTTGCAACTGAATCCTTGACTCCCTCATTAGCGAACCTCAATCAGTGCAGCTTGGTGGCAACATCTCCTCCTTACTGACCATCATCACAGGTGCACCTCAGGGCTGTGTGTTTAGCCCCCTACTCCACTCTCTTTACACCCATGATTGTGAGGCTAAGCACAGCTCCTATGCCATCTATTAATTCATCGACAACACCACTGTCGTAGGCTGAATCACAGATTGTGATGAGTCAGCGTGCAGGAGAAAACACCTGGTTGGGTGGCGCCACAACAACCTGGTGCTCAACATAAACATGACTAAGGAACTAATCCTTTGACTTCAGAAAGTGAATAATGGGAAATGACATCCTAGTTTTCATTGGTGCATCTGCGAGGGAGTAAGCAGCTTCACATTCCTGGGTGTTAACATCTCGGATGACCTGTTCTGATCCCAGTACATAGAGGCAATCACAAAGAAGTTGTGCTTGTGCCTCTACTTTCTTATAAGTTTAAAGAGATTCGCCATGTTACTGAATACTCTAATAAACTTCTATAGATGTACTGCAGAAAGTAACCTGACTGGTTGCTCATGCCTGGTACGGCAATTCCAATGCACAGGAAAATAAGCTGCAGAGAGTGGCGGACTCAGCCTGGTTCATTACAGGCACTGTATTGCCGTCCATCGAGAGCATCTACATGAAACGCTGCCTCAAGAACGTAGCATCCATCATCAAGGATCCACATCAACTGGTAAAGCCCTCTTCCCGCTGCTAACGTTAGGCAGGAGGTACAGAAGCCTGAAGTCCCACATCATCAGAACAGGAACAGTTACTTTCCGACAACTATTAGGTTCTTGAACCAACCTGCACAACTCTAAACTGTAGAAACAAAGAACTGCAGATGCTGGTTTAAACCAAAGATAAATAGTTACTGCTGAGTTCCATGCTGGCTGTGACACATTTGGAAGCTCAGAAATTGTCAAGGAAAAATGAAGTTCCAAAGAAGCTCTAAATTAAAAAAACGAATTTTGTACAAAATCATCTTTCTTTAATTTCATTCCATGTGCAAGTATTGTTTGATTGTTTTGAAGAAACAGTCAATAATTCGACAAGGTTAAAAGAAGGTGGAAGGGTTTGGGACGAAAGGCTGTGGATTCACAGCCAATGCAGGATGTGGAGCACAAAGTCTAAGCCAGAAGATTCCTTCATATTGGAGGTTGTCTTTTCGATGTGAGCCAGGAACATCCATTGCATGTGCATCATGAGGTGCCCAAGGGTTCTATATAACCAACAGAAGCTTAATGATTACCATGTGGGATTGGGTGTTCTCTAAACATACAGACCATATGCCAATGGCACCAGAAATAATCATTAATATCAATAATTGTGTACAATTCCTGCAGCAGCTTTTCTCAGAACTAGTATGCCCATGTCTAACTGTGATGAATTCATCCAGCAATTTACAAAGCTCGAAGAATAAGATCATGTGAAGGTGGTATTTAAAGTGGTTTCATAGTTTCACATGGATTATGCAGGTTTGTTTTGGACTTCAAGTTACTTTTAGGTCCCTCGTGCCTTTTTTACAGTTTTTGTGTTGCATAAGTGGATTTTGTTCTGGCAACTGTTGTGCTCCACTTTTTCATCCTCTTCAGAAAATGTTTATTTCATTCGGGATAGGTTCAGGTTTGCCTGTGGAATGGGAGGAGGAGGGGTTGCAGAAACGGTGAGAGAAGGAGTTTTAAGTAGAAGGCGGATGAAGGCAATGCCTGTGAGTCCATTCCCACAGCTGGTCTTCATGATGAACTTTCCATGCTTAAGAAAGATCCCGACCCGAAACATCACCCATCCATGACCTCCAAAGATGCTGCCTGACCCATGAGTTACTCCAGCATTTTGTGTTTCAAGCAAGATTCCATCGTCTGCGGTTTTTAGTGCTGCCATGTGTTAACTTCACTGAGCAACAATAAATAAGATGGCCTGAGCTACATTATGGGAGCTGTCATTGAATGATCCAACCACCTGCAACCTCAGCTGGAATACCATGGACATCACTGCAGCGATCATCTGCCCCACAGCCCTTCACTTTGTCCTCATGAAGCTGCTCCAGTCCACAATGAATGATATCAGTACTGCATCTCATAAGCTTCATGCGGACAAAGTGAGGACAATACAGACATACTGACGTGACTGAGGCTCTCCATACCATCAAGAATACACTGCCCATGCACAGAGTGAAGGAAACTAACCCTAAGCTCAAGGTAGAGTTGATCGGAAAAACAAACCTGATGCACAGTCTCAAACCAAAACATTGACAATTCCTTTCCCCTTGACTCGCTGAGTTCCCCCAGCAGTTTGCTTTTGCTCCAGTTTCCAGCATTGCCTCTTATGTCTCCGTGGAATGGATTACATCCACATTTCATTGGTTCCCCTCATCAGCCTGAGACTTGTGTCACCGAATATGGAATTGGTTTGTAAATATATAGGGCTTCTGGAGTGGCACTGGTAAACTTAAGGGCTGATCTACAGCCTTTGCAGTTATATTCTCCCTCTTTATAGTTTTACAGCCAGAGTGCAATTCCCACTTTAAAAGCTTGCTTTAAGTGGTACTATAGATGGATGATTTCCCAAGAACATCCCAATAGGAATATAGCCTATAAGCAGCATTGTGAGCTTCAAGCATCAGTTTCACAAGAGTCTTGCATGTATTGTTTGCTGAGGCATCAGTTTCCAAGAATAACTGAATTTTTCCGCTGAGATGTTAAACCACGCAGATATAAAGGTGGATCCCTTGGCATATTCAAAGAAGAGAAGGCTTTTGTTCCCAGTATCCATGCCAATAATTATCTGTCAATCAACATTACTGAAGCAGATTATCTGGTCATTATTACATTGTTGTTTGTGGAACCATACTGTGTGGAAATTGACTGCTCTATTTCCCTACATTCCAAGAGTGAGTGCTTCTCAACAATACTTTATTAACCACTAAATACTTTGGGAAGCACAGAGGTTTCTCTTTCTCTTTATCCCTCATCTACCAATAAAGAATAATACTTTGTTAAAAAAAAATCATAATCAGCAATTAATTTGGTAATTTCACTTTTAAGTGATACTGATAAATTTATTTTCCTAATTTAGAATTGGCATTGTCGACACATTTATTCCTAAATTGTGAGGATGACCTGCTGCAGTGAAGATGAAGGTAAATTTACAGATGTCATGTACGACCATCAGAAAAAAAAAGCAGCGGTGGGCAGTGGCAAAGAGGAGAGAAAACAAAGAGAAATAAAAGATGCAATTTTTGACAATTGACAATGTAATTTAGATTTGGGTATCCCCTTGCAGAGTATAAGACTATTCTGAATGAATGGTAGCAATGGATTATCTTTCTCTTCTTGTGAGTTGGGGCAAATTCAGTCTATTGTTGTTTTAAACAAGTTTGTGCAGGAACAATGGAAACATTATAAAAGTATGAATGAATGCTACTGTTTTCTGCTTTTTTATAGTTTAAAATTATTTCCCTGCTTTTGTAATATATTACTATGGAGTTCTTTTTGGAACACTTCATTGATTCTGCTCAGTGAGGTCTGAAGACAAGAAAACAAATACTTTTCAACATGCTATGGTAAAGTTAATGCACTACCTTATGCTGGAGTCATTGTAGCTGAGATAAGTTGGTGCACAGTGCAATTCACAACTATCAGTATGTTAGTGTGCTGTGGATACTGAACCGGTTACACAAGAGGAAAATTCACTGCTTTGCTTTTCAACTTCAATCATTTGAAAGTGAGGGCTTTCAGCATTTTCAAATATGAGTTGGTCTGATTTGCAGTTGTAACAAGGGCTGAAGTTTCATGTTGGCTGTGATTACTCCCTGGAAATGGCAACAATCGGTACTTCTGTGGAAATGCAGTTGCACATTGAAACAAAAATGCTGCGGTCACTATTTAGATCCTTGTCCACAGTCTTGTCTGTTTTCTAGCCTTCCCCACTGCAAATAAGGGAAATCAATTGAACTGATGAGAATTTCAGGTATAAGCAAACCAGTCCCCTGTTAAACAATCTGAAAGGATCATGCCTTAAATGTTTTTCTGAATGCTTATTATGCTATAAAATCCTATTAAAAAAATGAATTGTCTGGTTTTGTACTTTCCTCACATAGATTTAAAATAGATTCCCTTAGTATGATTTTCACCACTTTAATCATATATGTTTCAATCTTTGTTCAACACACCATGTAATGTTTAATAATGTGCTTCCTTTTCATTATCTGTAGTCTGACAATTCTTTAATTGACTGGCCTCTCAGTACAGGTTAATGGGAACAAGGATGCTGCACTCCAGGAATTTTCTTTGAATCGTCATTCAAGAAGAAGGGCAAAAGAACAATCCCGTGGTGCAGAAATCTCGAGAACCTTGCGGGCAGCTCTCCCGGGATAGCAGTGTGTGCTGTCACTATGCCAGTGACCACAAAATTCATGCCACTCTTTTTAAATGTGGTGTAAACCTGTAATTGTGCCAGCATGTCCGCTTATATACCGAGCTGGAAAGTTCGATGAAAGGGCCTGGGAAACAGAAGTTTGAGTCATGGGCCTGTCCCATTTAGGCGATTTTTCAGGCGACTGCCGGCGACTGTCAAGTTGTCAACAGCGGCAACTGGAACATCGACTGTCAGAGTGGAACACACACACACATCGCTTCCTTCACCAGCCCGTTATGCAGGCAGGGGACAGGGCAAGCAGGGAGAGCGCTGTCTTGAGTGAAATTCACACGGTGCAAAGTCAAGGTGATACAGACACACTCACCATGGTGAACAGGAAGCTGTGATTAAGACAGCTAAAGCACAGTGTAAATCCTTTAAAAGAGGGGGGTGGAGGGGTGGGAGACGGAGGGAGAAGGAGTGGAGATAACTTTTAAGAAGCCAGATACACGGCTGTGAAGCTCGGCGGACATTTAACATTACCAGTCGGTTGTCCTTGGTTCTGAAAACTACTGCTTATGTTTTTCTCCCCAATGAGTCAATGCAATTCACCGGCCAGCGCCAGCTACAGCCTACGAGAACCTTCGACCTCCTGGCAACCCACTAGGACCTCCTGGAGACCCACCTACGGCACAAGAATTCTCGCTACTCTCCATGGCGGCTTCATTCTGGTCGCCGCTAATTTTTCAACATGTTGAAAAATTCGCGGCAACCATAATGAGGCCACGACTAGTTCCCAAAATGCGGGAACTGCTCATGAACACGAAGGCGACTGCCCGCCAACCACCCGCGAACATGTGGCAACCGCAGAGTCTCCTGCAGTCGTCTAAAAAGTCACCTAAGTGGGACAGGCCCATAAACCACAGGATTTTTTGAGCCAGCTTCCCCATTCAATCTTGTTACCTCAACTTCACTTCCCAACTCATCCACATACCCTTCAATTCTCCTTGTGACCAAGAATCCATCCATCAATCTCACTCTTTCATATTCACCCACTAACTAACAAAGGATTCAACATTTTTTCTTCAATTCAGTCTTAAATGACTGACCTTTTTTCGCAAGATTAAGGCTCGAAGTTTTATATTATCCTTGCTGAAGAAATAGACACAACAAGTGTTCAAGGAGTGTTGAACATTAGAACCTGATTATCTTTTAGACTGCAGAGAACCCAGGCCGTCCTCATTGGTCAATGTCCTCATCCCAGAAACAATCCACTAAACCCTTGTGCATCCCTCTATTTCAAGTATTTACTTCCTTAGATAAAGATACTGAAACAGTTCTCAGTAGTGGAATTACATCTCATATACTATTAGTACAAGGAATTTGTACTTTGATACAGTGGAGTAAGGTTCAACTCATCTCCATTGGTTATTGTCACATTTGCTTGAACTTAATGTGATGCCAAAGGGGGTAAGCATCCACATGTGTACTCCTTCCAAATGAATTGTAAAATTTACATTGATGTATGATATAGATATTCGTGCCTTCCTGTTGCCAGCATGGCTCAAATTGCTAGTAAATGTGTTTTGAAGTATAATTAAAGCTGTTATGCAAATAATGATCTTGCCCAATTTGGGGTCATGAGATACACTACCAATTCATTTGTTTTGATCGCTTTGGTTGAGTGGCCTTCGCATATAAATGAACTCCCACAAAAATAAAGAGGGGGTGAGTGGGAAACCAACCAATGGTGAATTTAGTCTACCAGCATGCACAAAGAGACCGTTACCGAAGATTCAATTAAAAAGTGATTTTTTTTTCTAACAATGTGTAGGAAAGAACTGCAGATGCTGGTTTACATCGAAGGTAGAAAAAATGCTGGAGTAACTCAGCAGGCCAGGCAGCATCTCTGGAGAGAAGGAATGGGTGATGTTTCGGGCCGAGAACCTTCAGATTTGTTTCCAATGATCCGTTCCATTGTATAAAACGTAAATGGAATGTTCGTTGGTGCTGAGCAGTCCATTTGCTTTTACAGAATGGAACATCAAACTATGAAAGCTGCTCTTGGCTCTATCTGGTAAATTGATCATGATGGATTGGGATTCTTATGCAATTTTTGGAAATTTCTTGAACTGTTATGTTTTAAGTAGGGAACCAACACAAAATCAAATACAAGCAGATTTTTTTTAAATGTTTCGTAACTTTTTCCTACTTTACAGACACTGCAACCTGGATGAGACATTCTACATTGTAACAAGGCATTCAGATAAATCAAGTTATAGGAAGTTGAACATTCACTAGACTTCAAAGAGGAATCATCTGTTCATCCGCATGAAACTTAATTTATTTTACCACATAGTTAATCCAGGCCTTGAACCCAGACTGTAGGTTGGTGTGTAGTCTGACTGAAAGTGGAGTGCCTGTGGCGTCAACTTCACCTATTTTGATGAATAGCAACTCTAGATATAGCAAACTTTACATCCGTAGAGACTATTAATTAGGAGGAACTGGAATGGGTCTTCCCCATGACAGTCAGCAAGGGCATTTTGGAGATTGTTTACTGACTAAAAATAAAGCATGAGAGTGGCACAGCAGTAGAGTCACTGTCTCACAGTGCCAGAGACCTGGGTTAGATCCTGACTACGGGTGCTGTCTGTATGGAGTTTGTACATTCTCCCTGTGGCGTGGGCTTTCTCTGGGTGCTCCAGTTTCCTCCCACACTTAAAAAGACGTGTTGGTTTGTAGGTTAATTGGCTTCTGCAAATTGTCCCAAATGTGTAGGATTAGTGTATGGGGTGATCGCTAGTGTATGGGGCGCTGGTCAGCGTGGACTTGGTGGGCCGAAGGGCCTGTTTCCACACTGTGTCTCTAAAATCTAAAGTGTAAAAGTCTAGAATATCTGGAGTTCCTGCAGTATTCTTTTAAGTTTTTTGCAGATGGTTTCTCCCTTTCCCTGTTCAGCCTTTCATTACATCTAGGATAGTGTGGGCTTGTAACATTTTCCCAGTATATGCTTGCAAGATTAGGTCAAGATTAATGTACATTTTTCCTTTCCCTGGTGGGAAACTTGTAACTTTGTCTGGTGCCTTGAATGGGGTAGTCCAAATTGTTGCTTTGTATATAATCATAGGCTTAGTTTTCAAACACAACTATGCAATCAGACATTGGATGTAATTTTCTGCCCATGTTGGTCCAGAGGCAATACACCCACAGAGTCACCCATGCCTTCAATAGGTATCAATCTCTTATATAAAATGAAACGTATCTTGTGATGGGATCTGAGTGTTCTGGTTAACAATGTTGCAAAGTTATTGTACAGGTCTAGCAAGAAATTAGTAATGCTGACAGAGTTTATAGTTTATTGCTACAGAATCTAACATCTGGACTACTGTGTACAGTAATGGTCTCTTTATCCCAGGAAGGATGTTAATCCATTGGAAACAACCCAGAGACGGTTTACTAGATGAGAATCTGGAGTGAGCAGGTTGTCTAATGAGGAAAGACTAAACAGGTTAAGATTGTACTCTGCTGTTGGAAGAGCGGAAAGTGAGATGAGAGAGGGAGGGAGAATCTAGAACAAAGTTCAACTGTTCAAGTATCAAGTATAAGACTTTAGGCTTTAGAGATAGAACATGGAAACAGGCCCTCGGCCCACTGAGTTCGTACTGACCAGCGGTAAGAAATTAAGGTAAAAGTGAGGCCAAAAATGTTGCTCTCTGGGCATTTAGAGTCATTTGAACTCTCTTCCTCAAAGGGCGGTGAAAGCAAAATCCTTGCATATTATTAAAGCAGAGGGAGATGGATTCTGAATAAACATGGGGCTTTGCGCTAACTTTGAATAGATGGGAATGTGAAGATAAGGTTCCAAATAGATGAGCCATAGTTGTGAAGTGATGGGGCAGCTCAAGAGCACACTCCTGCTCCCGATGCATTCATTTGTATATTTGTGAAATGACAGGCAGTATTCCCTGGACCACGATGAATAGGCATCAAATAACAATTCCATTGTCATTTTTATAGATCTGTCAAATACATATCAGGCATTTCCAAAGACAAAAGATTTAAAACAGATATATCCAACAGAAAATAGTTCCTGTTTCCTTTTGTACAATGCTTGTATTTTGGATGATAGGCAAATGCTCGTACTACATTGCCCTTGTGCTTCATGGTTTAGTCTCTTTGATTTTGTAGTCTACTTGTCTGATTTACTGAAGTTCAACTTCATAATCCTTTGTCTTCCTTTCTTTTGATATCTTTTCCGTCATTCGTAAGAAAGTTTTAAAAAGTTCACACACACAAAACACTACATATGCATGTCAGACATACAGATTTTCTGGTAACTATGCTCTGCATTGTAAAATAATCTAGCACCACAAGTGAATAGTTTGTTGAAACAACAATGTTATTGACTTGTTGCTACTGTTCTATTTGGTTGTTACCCTGGAGGCCACAATCAATAGACTTTACACCCCATTAGACTAACAAATTCCAGGCCATAGCTGGAATAGTGCCAAGTTCTGCAATAAAATCTATGGCAATCAAATGCTCTCATGGGAAATGAACTGAACTGTAAGACAGTTGTTCACACTAATTAAAAGATTTTTTTTCCCAACTAAGGGTACCACATATAGCAAATGACAGTACACACAGACGTGGCTGTATGTAGATGACATTTCTGAACTTATTTCTTTTTTAAAAACACGTAATAAGTGACTGAGTAAAACCAAAAGCAGCAATATGCCCATCCCTTTAATTAAAGACAATGTTGCAATATACTGTCAAAACGCAAGCATTTTAATCTTTGTTTGCGTTGTACTAAGCTTCAGCAGAAAATTGCATTTTGAAACTGCTGCCTCACTCACGTAAAGCACTTTTATTTCTATGCCTTTTTTTATCTGAACTCTAATTTTGAAGATAAAGGAGTAACATAAGAATATAGAAATGAGCTATTGGAACAATGACAAACATACTTAGAAATAAGTTGTGCAAGAAAGAACTGCAGATGCTGGTTTAAATCGAAGGTAGACACAAAATGCTGGAGTAACTCAGCAAGTGAGGCAGCATCTTCTGGAGAGAAGGAATGGGCGACGTTTCGGCTCGAGACCCGAAACATCACCCATTACTTCTCACCAGAGATGCCGCCTCACCCGCTGAGTTACTCCAGCATTTTGTGTCTTCCTTAGAAATAAGTTGTTTTATGCTGGGCCACAAGGTAAAGTTATACCAAATCTCCAGCTGTTAATAATCACAAAGTCTGCATTAAAGCTACATTGCTGAGTGAACTCACCTTTGGTCACCACTTGAGAAACCAACACTTAAAGGGTTGCTACTACATGAAATACTTAATTCACTGAACTTTTGAAATTGGTTAATTTAGGTAACAAAATTGATTATTTGTTTGGTCAATCAACTAAATACATATTTCCCAACATTCTAAATTGGGGTTCTCGGATTTTACGATGCTGATAGATTTTATGATGCTTAGTAGAAGGTGGCACAGGAACTGCAGATGCTGGTTTACAGAAGAAGAGTCCCGACACAAAACGCCACCTATCCATGTCCTCCAAAAGAGCTGCTTAACTTGCTGCATTACTCCAGCACTTTGTATCCTTTTTAACCACAAATAGAATTCTCATCAGGAAGAATTAGTCGGTAAAGATAGAGCAACTGCCCTTGATCCGTGGGTAGACTAGCAATCCCTGGCAACTGCACCATAAACATTGCAACAGAAGAATCCCACACTACAGGCACAGTTCCCAATGTACCAAAGGATACAGACCATTGCCTTGATATCTCTCTGGCATTGATTTCTTTGTTGTTATTTCTTAAGGATTTCACTGGCCTACAACCCCACATCATCCCCACTTTCAATTCTTCCTCACATTCCAATATATCAATAACATCGAAACTGCAACAAAGGCCTCATAGATTCAGGCTCAATTCAATATCGCTGACTCATTTAGTGCCAGATTTTTATTTCATAAATCAAAAAAGTCCACATTAGCAACTGTTTGGTTTGTGGAAATGCAACCCATATGAGCCATTCTACTGTATTTGTCTGCACTGTAAACTTCCAGTCCACAGGAGTCATTGAGTACCCATGTCTGTCCTGAAGTGCATCACTTCGCTGAGGCTTTATCAGGTGTTGGTGAGGTCACATTTGGAATACTGTGAGCAGTTTTGGGCTTGAAACTTACTGAATAGTGAAAGGACTGGATAAAGTGGGTGGAGAGGATATTTCTACTCGTGGGAGAGTCTAGGACTAGAGAGCACAGCCTCAGAATAGAAGGACATACCTTCAGAATGGTGATGAAGAGGAATTTCTTTAGCCTGAGAGTGGTGAAGCTGTGGAGACAGTTATTTAGTATTTTTACAGCAGATTGATAGATTCTTGATTAGTAAGGATGTCAAAGGTTATGGGGAAAAGGCAGGAGAATGGGGTTGAGAGGGAAAATTAAATCAATTATGATTGATTGGCAGAGTAGACTTGAAAGGCTGAGTGGCTTAATTCTGCTCCTATGTCTCATGGTCTTAGAGTCTTATCACAATTAGCACCTGTGACATGTCTCTTGGCGTTTCTACCAGAGAAAACGTGTTTCTGGTTTGATGAGAATACCAAGACATCTCGGAGCAAATCAATTGTAAACACAAGGGTTTCTGAGATTGGAAACACAATAACGGCATGAAGAGAAAAGAATGCTGAGGCCAAACACATAACCTTGTTGCAACAGACTTGACTCCATACCACAGCCTGCTTTCTGCTTCACCCGCACTGCTACCACTGAAAGGTCTCCGGAGTGGCTGAATTTCCTGCTGAAATAAAGAAGTGCCTATGGCCTCAGCTTCATCTCAGTGATGCAAAAATCTTGACCATCTTCAAGAAATTATCTTCCTGTTATCTGCCACAGGAAAAGTCATCACAAGAATTCTTCTCGACGACCTCCTCTCAGTTGTTGATATCCTCTTTCCAATGCAGATTCTGATACAGAAAGCTACAATTACCTTGATCTACACCCATGTGTCAAATCCAAGGAGAGGAGTCCTGACCTGAAACATTGACTATCCATGTCTTTCAGAGATGTTGCCTGACCTGCTGAGTTACTCCAGCACTTTGTCTTTTTTTAAACCACAAATAAAATTCTAATCAGGAAGAATTAGTAGGTAGAGATGAAGTAGTTGCCCTTGATCCTTGAGGTAGACCGGCAATCCCTGACGATTGGATCATAAAACCAAAAATCACTAAACATTACCTCAATCTTCTCACTAAACCCTTAGATTCCATTATGTAATTATGGAAAATCCTCATTAAATTTTGTGTTGTCAGAAATGCATTGCTCTTTTATTTTTGCTATGTGTTGACATACAAACCATGATCTTAACTATCGGGTCTACCACAGACCCAATCCCACTGCAAAATGGGATCAAGCAAGGCAGTGTATGATTCTGTGGAATTTACCAGAAGGTGATCACTCCAAATGGAGAAGGAGCATCCAAGAAAGCATTCACCACAGGATATCTCTTCAACAGGAGCATACAGAAGCCATTTGCAAAAGATGTAATGCTAAGAGTGCACAGCATTGCATTCTACCCACCCATGCTGCCCTGCCCAAGCACCACGTGGCCCACCTATGGCAGATTTCCAGGTTCTGCTCAGGACTCCACAGTCACTTCAGAACACACAGAAGCAAGTTTTTCTTGATCCTGAGGGAGAGCCAGAGACAATTTTTTAGGAGCTTTCCAAACATATCAATCCTGATTTGGAAATTAAAGTTTCAGTCATAGTTTTAGTTATATCTTCCATTGCTCTATTTGCCTCTCTCGTGGAACATTTTATTGGCCCATCAAACATTAATGAACACTTTCCTATGACAACAATGCTCCCAGGTCACATACGTTTGTAGTTTGTTGGGAATAGTATGTCTAAACCTTCTCCAAGAGTAGTGATTTCACATAATCTTAGTTTTGATCCATTAAATCTTTATATTATTTTCCACACAGCTCATCAACAGATTTTCATATTTACAATATCTCAATACGGGTGACACCCAAGGGAGTGAGGGTTTGAATTCCTCGAACACAATACACATCACGATTTTCCGTAATGTAGCCTACAGGGAGGAGATCCAGCACCTGACAGCCTGGTGTGCCAACAATAACCTCGTCCTCAACTCCAAAAAGACGAAGGAGATTATTGTTGACTTCAGGCAGACCAGAGGAGGCAGTCATACCCCCATCCATATAAACGGGACTGAGGTGGAGCGCGTCTCCAGCTATAAATTCCTCGGAGTACATATCTCGGAGGATTTGTCCTGGTCCCTCAACACCTCCAAGCTGATCAAAAAGGCACAGCAGCGCCTTTACTTCCTGAGGAGGCTCAAGAAAGCCCACCTGTCCCCCCAGATCCTGACCAACTTTTACCGCTGTACCATAGAGAGTATCCTGACCACCTGCTTCACGGTATGGTACAGCAGCTGCACTGCTGCGGACAGGAAGGCACTACAACGGGTGGTGAAAACCGCGCAGCACATCATCGGTGCCCCGCTCCCTGCCATGGATGCCCTCCACCGAAAACGGTGTCTGAGACGGGCTGGGAAGATCATCAAAGACCCCTCACACCCCAACCATGGACTGTTTGCCCTCCTCCCATCAGGGAGGCGGTACAGGAGCCTCAGGTCACGTACTAGTAGGATGAGGAACAGCTTCTACAACAACACAATCACACTGCTGAACTCGGAGTCCCGACGATAGATTTCTCTGGTCCCTCCGTCCCCATTGTTTAATTATTCTGTATTTCCTGATTATTCTGTATCTTCCCTCTTTCTATTTTTTTTGTTTTTCTTTATGTACAACTAGTACGGACTGACGCAAAACTGCATTTCGTTGTACTGATACTTGTATTTGTGCGATGACATTAAAGTTGAATTGAATTGAATTGAATTGAATTGAATTGAATGTGTAGTTGGTGCCATCTCTGTACATAGGTCGAAAAACACAAGTCAAAAGAATTTGTGCTTATTTTTTTTTTACATAAATTCAGTGAGAGCAAAATGTTATTCCGTATATCAAATTTTTGGACAGTGATTTGTGAATTCTGTTTCCATACTCAACAGGCCATTACATGGAGGTGACCTGTATAGTGACTTTTTGTGGACTTTGGAAGTTCTTTACAGTTGGCCAGTGAAAGGCAAAATTAGGGTGGGAAATCAAGCATAAAATCCGGCATGGCCAACTGGGATTATGGCACTGAAGGATCTTGCAAATGCATGTGACTAAAGCACTGAAGCTTTGAAAGGAAGAAAGCAAGTTGACTGGCTGCTTTTATTTCTGATTCCTGACTGGTGGCTTTTCAAGGTTACATTAACAGATAGCAACTAACCAAACCAGTCAGAACATCTGATGTGCAGAATTTAGGTTTAAGGCGTGGCACAACTTTAGAATTACTTCGATACATTATAAACACCTTTCTCTCATTATGCTACCAGTCCTGATAGACATATTCACAATTATATCAATATTGCTAAAACATATATAGATTTACACCTTCTGAAGATGATTTTAGTCTTGCTCCGCACAACAGTTGGACCTTAAACTCAGGGCCGGCCTTAAGCCGATTGGACCGATTGCTCCCAATTGGGCCCCGCGCAAAGGGGGCCCCGCGCCAGAGTAATCAAAAGATCCACGAGCTCTGCAACTGTTCCACTGCAACGCTGCGAGAAGCATAACTGAACTTGCTTTCGTCTGTCTGTCCGCACGTTCGCTCGCTCTTGGTGCCGGCGCTTCTCCCCTCAGACTCTGCCAAACAAACACACACACACACACACACACACACACACACACACACAGCATGTCCAGCAGATTGGTGCGGGCCGAGACCAGGAGCAGCTTTGAGGAGCAGGGCGAAGGGTGACATCAAACGGGCCATGGCAGCTATTGAAAAAGTACAGGAATGGTACGGGGGAAATTAAAAAAAAACCCCGAAAGATTTCCTGAAAACCTGAAGGATTTTCCGTAGGAAAAAAACCCCCGATGGTTACCAAAAGAAAGGGGGGGGGGGGGGGGGGGGCGGCAATCGTCCCGCGTCCGTGTCGGAGGGAATGGGGGGGGAGGGGGTTGATTTGAGTTCCTCTTTCCCCTGACTCAGTTTGACGACGGGTCTCGACCGGAAATGTCACCTATTCCTTTTGTCCAGAAACGCCGCCCGACCCGCTGCATTTTGTGTCTATCATTTAATCTCCCAGCTTTGCTTTGGAGTAATCTACTCTTGGCTCGGGTAGAACTACCCCAGGTGGAGGGAGGAGAGAGGGGTGGAAAGAGAGTAGAGGGGTGGAGGGGGAAGAAAGGAGTAGACGGGGAGGTGGTGTGAGGAGGAATGGAGAAGGAGGAGGTGAGTCGTTCGCTCACCGTCCCGGGGCAGCGCTCCCGCCCCTCCAGTCGCTGTGCTTCACGCACACAGCCCCGGCTCCACCCCTCTCTCTCCCCGGGAAGACGCGGTGAACAATACTGGGAGGGCCGGGCCAGGGTTTGGAGCAACGTTACAAACATCGGCCTCAGCTCACACCCGTCCGCCCGGACCCCGGCTTCCGTTCCCGCCGCCGGCCCTCTCCCTCCCTTCTCTCATTCCCTTCCCTCCCTGCCCCCCTTTTTCCCTCCCTCCCTTCTCTCCTTCCCCTCCCTCCTCCCCCTCTCTCTTTTCCCTTCTTTTCTCCTTCCTTCCCTCCCTTCTTTCTCTCCTTCCCTCCCTCCCTTCTTTCTCTACTTCTCTCACTCCCTTCTCTCCTCTCCTCCCTTCTCTCCCTCCCTCCCCTCTCTCCTTCCTCCCACACACACACACAACTAAGTTAGGATGGGGTAGAAGCCCAAAGGGTAGGATGGGGCTGAAGCCCAACATTTAATGCCTCGACTGGTTTTTCGCCAATAGTTATTGGTTTTCCAGGATCTAGTTAACATTTCTTTTTCATTTCACAGTCACTAAAACAAGTGGTATTGTAACTGTGTACTTTTCAGAGGTGATCTACACATTTTGTTTGTTACTTGTAGGCTTACGTATGCAGATTTATATTAAAATGTAGCTTAGATCTGTTTGGTCCATTAACTCACAGGCACTTTTTAAGCGCACAATTTGATTACCTTCCATTCTACCATAGAGATATAAAGTCTATAATAGACTTTATTTGTATTTCTATGATTCTACAGACCTTGGCTGGGAGCCTGGGGCTCACCAAAACTGTTCCCAATAGGGCCCTACACTTCCTAAGGCCGGCCCTGCTTAAACTATTCCCAACTCAACCTCTGGTAGTGAGTGGCTTTTATCTTTCAGTATCTCATCCCCACATGAATCCTAATTTTGGAATGAGTGTATCTGAATACTATTATAATACAGGGTATTTCATGTAATTCAAGAGGACACACCTAGCTTTACTCTTCATTGGAACTTGGGTGACAACTTCAGCTTAAGTTGCTCAGCAACCGGCATAATTATGAAATCCGTGAGATGTGTGGATATAATTATAAATGTAAAGGAATAGAAGCTTCAATCAGAACCAGTCTAAAATCAGCTGTTCCATTTTTGTTCCAGACGCTTTTTACCACAATGAGTAAGTGCTAAATGCCGTACAATTCAAAGGCTGAAACGTGTGGTGGAAGCTTAAAACTCTTGAGAATATATATAGGCTGCAAAAGTGGGTCAAAATTCTGCTCTGTAAACCACTACAGCAATTGACACATGTCCCGCTTTTTATAGTCAGCAGTGAAGTGACAGCATTCACATTAACCTCAAAAGGTAGCTGCCCATAAAGAGTAGTCATCTTCGTGATGTGGGCTTCCCTGTTTCTTACATCTGTTGTCATTAGGCATCAGTTCTAGGGACTCCCTGGAGTCCGGCAACAGATATGTCATCAAGCTAGAGTAGCTAATCACAGGGCAGAACTGTCAAGGAGCAAATCAGAAGAATATAATGGAATTAAAAACAAAGCTAAATATTTTACACACTGCAAAATAATTATAACTTGCACTTGATAAAAGTAGTGATAGAAATGTGAATCTTGTTAATTCCTTTAAAACAAAATGAATTGTATAACATTTCTGAGATAAATATACTTTCTTCAGGAACAGAGGGGGGTGCTAAGCAGTAAATACAGCAGAGCATATAATCATTTACACCCGAGGCACAACAATTTACAGAGAGAAGTTCATTCAATACCCTAAGTTCTTGTCAATTCACTGATTTCTGCAAATTACACTGTAGAACGTTGTAAAACAGCATAACCTCTGGAGCAGCAGAGAATCACTGACAGCCAAACCAGAATTTCTGTTTCAACCGAGAATGTGTGCACTTCTGAAGACATTGTGCATTTCACAATGCAGTTGAGGTGAATGCTGACTGTTTACCCTCAGTACAACTGCAAAATCCCCAGGTTTAGATTAATCAAGATTAGATTACTTTATTGTCACATACACCACGATGCAATAAAGTTCCTCATTCACACGAAGTTCACAGAATATACACAATACACATAGTTATGTTAAATATAATAATAAAAGCAAGGATGTGAGCAAAACACAGAATGATGCAAGATTGTAGTGCAAACTTTGAATAGTGCAAAAGAATATAAAAATACAATAATAGAATAACCAAACGAGGTAGCATTGAGAGTAAGAGTATACAATAGCACCTCTGGGAATGAATGTGAAAGAAGTGATTGGTTCAGGAGTCATTTAGCTGTGGCGAAGAAGCTGTATTTATCTGGATGTCTGAGTTTTCAAGCTCCTGAATCTTTGAAAAGGCAGAAGAAGAAATGGCCAGGGTGATACACATACTGTACCTGACAAAAATTCCATCCTTCTTATGTAGTACACGATGACTGGGCATAAAGAAATAATGAGGTTATGGTGGACTGGGCACGGGGCTGTGTTTACCGCTCTCTGTAGGTTCAAGTGGTCAACTACAGAGCAATTGTGATAACAGGCTGAGATACTCCGTCAGAATAGCGTAGAAGTTCGCAAGAATCCTTATGGACACGCTGAATCCCCTCACACTAAGAAAGTAAATACAATGACAGGACTGCCAACTCTCACGCATTGAGCGTGAGACTCATGCATTTCACTAAATTCTCATGCTCTCACGCTGATCATAAATTTCTCACCCTCTGCGGGTGCTGAAAGTTCAACATAAAGCAAAAATTGTTTTAGAGGTGAGTAAACACCATGAGGGGAATATCAGGTGAGTACATAGTCTTTTTCCCAGGATATGTGATTCAAGAACTAGAGGGCATTGGTTTAAAGCAGGGCTGTCAAACTACAGACCAGACGGATGATTTTGGGGGAAAAAAAGTAGTTTTGTTTCTCCCATGCAAATGATGTGATAGGTGTGACACGACGGTGGTCCCAGCACCAACCCCCCTCCCCCTTCCACCCTGAGGCACGGCACACACCTCCCACCCTCACCTCCGGCGGCTCTATGTCCGTTGGCCGCTCTGTCCACTCCCCATGGAGTTTTAACCCCGGCCCGGAGCCAGGAGCGGACCGGGTTGGTGCCGTCTCCGGAGCCTACCCTCCCCCTCCCCCTCGCAATTTCTCACTCTCAACTCTCACCCAATGTTGGCAGCCCTGCAATGATGTGCTTTCTTGATCACCACGTCAATGTAAAGGGACCAGGTTAGGCTGCTGGTGATATGGATTCCCAGGAACTTTAATCTGTAGACCATATCTACAGCAATTCTGCTGATGAAGGCAGGGTTGTATTCACCCCCTTGCTTCCTAATGTCAACAACCAACTCTTTTGTTTTGCTGACATTAAGGACTAGGTTGTTGGTCTCACACCATGACACAAGGTTCACGGTCTGTTTGTTGTACTCCATCTAATTACTCTTGTTGATCTGGCTGGCAACGAACTGGCATCATTGGTGAACTTCAACTGTTCTTGGCCACACGATCATGGGTGTATACGGAGAAGAACAAGAGACTGAGCATACAACGCTGAGGAACACGAGGATTGGGCTGGAGGGAATGTTCTGACCAATTCTAACAACTATTATCCGCTGGTCAGAAAGTTCATGAGCGAGCTGTAGATGAAGGCCCAAAGGCAATGGTCCAGACATTTAGAGATGAGCTCATTCTAACTTATGGTGTGGAAGGCAGAGATGTAGTCAATAAATAGCATCCTGATGTAGATGTTCTTCTTGTAAAGATGATCCAGGGCTGAATGCAGTGCAAGAGAGATGCACCCACTGTAAACATATCTGACTCCAATTGATTTCATTCTAAAACACTATTTCTCAAACTAGTCACCATTCTTACTTTTAGTAATGTAATGCGTTTTGCTCTAATGGCTGACATACAATATATGAATCAACTGGGACTTGGCATTAAATTGGTGCTTTTAAATACTGATTTTGTTTTTTAAATTGGACTTTCAAGAAAGTACATTCATATTTTATGAATCAATTGTATCCTCACTAAATTATTTTATAAAGGTGTGAGACACTTGAAAGTAACTGCCTCAGCAGTAAATAATATGATTTTAATGTCATTACCTATTGATCTGACTTATTTGCTTATCACATCAGAGATGGCAAAGAAATAATGCCCAATAGCTCTGTGCGTTCATTTTCTTTTCTCTGTGACTATTTGTCTGAAAGGGTTGCCCGCAGACATTCATATTTTAAATATTTTTGATAGAAATACACTTCTGACACCCAACTCAAACCATATTTCCCCAAAACACATTGCTGTTGCTTGAATTAGCCTTTAATTATGAAATTACATCAGCATTTACATTTTAAAATTTGCCTTTTCCTTAAGTTTTTATATTACTTCTCAAATACGTAGGCTTATAAATGTACAGATCAGTGACCTAACATTATCAAAATGATAGCTGTAGTAAAACATATACATTTAATTTTGCTTAAAAGACATGTTAACTATTGCTTTTTATAACATTTAAATGAAAATCTAGACAGATTTAATCACAATTTCACACACACACACACACCAGGTCATATTTGGCTATTTTTTGCTCAAGGCAACTGAGGCACTTACTGGAGTTATAAGAATACAGAAAATGTTTAAATCTGTGGTTTTACTCCACCCATTTAAAAACAAAGTATACCAAAGACAATGATGTTATTGAATACTTTTAATTGTGGCAATGGGTGTACCATCGCTTACATATTTGGAAAATATTAGTCTTGATATACATGTATGGTTGATAACATTTCAAAATGAGAATTCTAAAATTGGACCTATGCCTAACCTCGTAAATTTTTTCCCCTGCAAGTTAAATGCCCATTTTTGAATGAGGGGAGCACACAGTATTTCCTATACTGTGCCCAAATGACTCTCAATCAAAGGGACCTTTGAGAACATGCTCTGGATCCAAGCCAATCAGATCATCTTCCTGTCTGTGCTGTAACAAAATGTGCCCCTGGTATGTAAGCCATGCCAGATCGTGCAGACAGGGCGACTGCAATCACAGCCTAACCTGTCTTAGCCAAGCAAAAATGCTGAAGGGAAAATTACCTGCATGGCTCCAGACTGAATTAGGCTGCGTTCTTTTTTAAACAGAGAACGGTGTTTATTTTTTCTCTAGAAAGTCATATCTGTCTCAAATAAAGAGTGCACGCTTGTGGATGCTATCTAGATAAAACTATTTGGAGTACCGTGGCCGTAAACTCACAATGTGCTATTACAATAAAATACTCCTCTAAATCTTTGTTTTTAAAAATGTCTGAAATTAATGTTGCATATGAAAATAGCAAAATTCAGTTCACTAGACTGGGAAGTGCGAGTAGGTATTCTTTTTAGATAGCACTTTGATTAGTTTAGTTTAGAAATACAGCGTGGATCAGGCCCTTCGGCCCACCAAGTCTGTGCCTACCACAATCAATCGTACACTAGTTCTATCCTAGATACGAGTGACAATTTACAGAAGCCACTTAACCTACAAGCCTACACGCCTTTGGAATGTGGGATGAAACTGGAGAACCCGGAGAAAGCCCACGCGGTCACAGGGAGAACTCTCAAACTCCGTACAAACAGGATTGGACCTGGGTCTGTAAGGCAGCAGCTCTACCGCCGAGCTGACTGTGCCACTACTTTTGGAAGAGGACATAAAATCAGCACACCCTGCATTATGCAGCTTAATCAGCATTTACATTTTGGAAGCAGCTCATTGGTTTAAATTAAATTAAGACAACAAAGAGAAACGTTCTTAAACTTAAATGAACAATCCTCAAATGAGTGTGAGCTGCACCACATGAAGCAGAAGGTGTTGAGGTTGAACCCAATCCCATGAACTCGCCGGAAAGCACTAGTGGCCTCAGTATGACGCACATTGTGAAATCCAGCCTCAGCTGTCTGTATCAGAAAGTACACGGACTTGCAATGAGGTTGAGGGAGAGCCAGTGAAAGTCACTGCCAATCATATTTAAGCATGTGGAGACAAAGTGCCAGAGCATGGCTAGTAAAACAAGAGGAACCAAATAAATTGGAGGAGATTATAAACTATGATGCACAGTTTAGAAGCTATGCAGCAAATACACTCATTCTGCCGTCTTTGCACCCTTCTCTTCTGAAAAAGAACTCAAGAGAGATCAACCCATTTTACTACATTCCTTTACATATTGTCTTCTTCTGCTTTTCTATATATCTAAGAAAAAATTCAAAGAAATAAAATCATCTGAATCTTTGAGGAAAACCCATTGGTATTGTGCATAGATAAATGATGGATGGGAATTTATTACTAGTCTGAAAGAAATCAGAGGGGTTCTAAAATCATAAACCCACACATATTTCACTCCTTACAATGTACCCAAGTGTTGTATTTTTGTTGTTTGCACTTTATTTTTCTGCTACCCGCAGAGTTTTGTCATTTAAGCTCTTAACTTCTATTGCAGCTGTCAATTTACACCATTCAAGGCAGCATACTCCACCTGCAGCATCTGATGTATAGGTAGCTATCTTCCATTATGCCTGTCATTTACTGCATGGCTTCAAGTGAAGTAATGGGATGGAGATAATCTTACAAAATAATACAACGTGGAAGGCAATTACTACAGAGGATGACGTGCATACATTGTAAAAACACTGTAGAGCCTCATAAATGTTGCTTGCAAAACTGACTGCATCTTCAACAAGATTGCGTCTTGACAATATTTAGTCACGGAGTTATATACCGATCAAACAGGCCCTTCTGCCCAACTCGCCCATGCTGACCAAGTTGCTTACTTGATTTGTCCCATTTGCCTGCGATGGGCACATTCAACTATAAACCTTTCCTTTCTGTTTAACAATCTATTAAATGCTGTAATTGTCTCCACCTGTTCCACAAACCCACCACCCTCCTCTGTGTGAAAAAGCTGCTCCTCAGGTTCCTTTCAAATCTCTCTCTTCCCAGCTTATATCTATGCGCTCCAGTTTTAGACTTCCCCTACCTAGAGAAAAAGACTGTGACCATTCACCTTATTTGTGCCCTCATGATTTTATATTACTCTGTAAGATCACCACTCAGGAAAAAAAGCCCCCAGCCTATCTAGTCTCTCCTTGAATGCTGCATTGAATTAAAGAGTTAATACAAGTCTAGACTCCTAAATTGAGTAATGTGATATATTAACTCTGCTTCTATTTACAAATTAGGTTCAAATAGTTTGGAATAAAAGAACAGCTTTATTTTGTTTTGTTGATAGTCTGGAATATCCCATGATCTGGATCGGGGCTGTAAAACTGTTGATAATTTTATCAGAATAATTCTCCCTCACACTAGTTCTGTTTTTCTTTTGACAAAAGGCTCAGATTGTGTAATAGGCAGGAATTCAATCCTCCTGAAACATAAACTCAATCAGTAGAGCCCAGCTAAAAACCCCCGGGACTCCACTTTCAGTTTCGACCATCTTGATGCAAACTGATCTTTCAAGGCTGTTAAGTATAAAAGGCCACAGCAGACATCTAGAGGCAGTTTACTGTAAATAGAGTGGTGATAGCAATTTTTTTACTCAAGAAAAACATATCAGTCTGTAGATGCAGCAACACATGTGGCATGTTACACAAATCCAAGAATGCGGACTGTTGTATGAGACCGCAAAGTTTACCATCTTAATAGGTGGCTACGGCAAGCAAAGAATGAATGTTTACCAACTGAATTTCAAATACACTTTGAAACAAGTTACTCAAAGTCGTAGTATTCTCAAAGCCAATTGCTGGAATTAAAATCAGCAATTGGCTGTTCAGGGCATGGGTCAGATGTGGAATAATTCAGCTGGTGTGTGCTGTAGGAATGGGAATGAACTGGGAAAAGGAAGAGGTTTGAAATACACATGCATAATGTAAGGACAACCGGGTATTTGCAACAAGATGCAAATACATTTTGATTTTCAGTGTACTTGAGATAACATTAAAGCCTGCAAATTAGACTATAATTAAACACGGACAGATATAGAAGTCGGAGGAAGGAAGCTGGTGGTACGGATCACTCCTTATTCAAATACTGGAAATTTGACAAGCATTGAAACTTAATTGAAGTAATAACGTTGACCATCCAGTTGGCATCATGCGGTTTCACAACATGAGTAACAAAGTTCAAGCATCCCTTATGAGAATTATTAAAATCGCCAAGGATCAAGAGGGCACTTAAGGGCAGTGATTAGCATCACTTCTGCACTGACTACAAATCATTCAGATTCCTGAAACTGGCACAAAAAGTAGTTTCTCAAAGTAGCTATTGGATTAAAAAGCAGTAACACCCTCAAAGTTAACCAAAAATAAAAATATTTCAATAAAAATATATTTACTAACCCGGGTGTCGGGGGTTATGGGGAGAAGGCAGGAGAATGGCGGTAGGCGGCGCGACTCTCGTCAGCAGCGGCCTCTGCAACCCCTCTGCGTTTTTTTTTTTGTCTATGTTTCTATGTAGTTTTTGTTATTTTTTTGTTGGGGTGTGTGTGTGTGGGGGGGGGGGGGGGGGGGGGGGGGGGGGGGGGAGGGGAGGGGGTAACTTTTAAATCTCTCCCTGCACGGGAGACCCCACCTTTTCCTTGTCGGGTCTCCGTTGTTGTTGGGGCTGCAACGAGGAGCGGCCTCCAACAGGAGAAGACCAGGGGCTCTGGTGTCGACGACTCACCTCACCGTCGCGGAGCTGGCCGAGTCCGGAGCGGGTCGAGCGGTGGTGGAGCGCTGCTGCTGCTGCAGCCCGACATCCGGAGATTCGGAGGCTGCAGCTGCGGGTCTGGCGGACGGCGGCACCGGGAGCCCGCGGGTCCCTGGAGGGAGACCGCTTTTCAGTAGGGCTCCCGCAACGGCGACTTCTCCCGCCCGAGTTGCGGGGTCGAAGAGCTCCTGGAGCAGGGCCTTACATCACCGCCCCACGCGCTTGGAATGGCCGCGGGACTCTGCGAGCGCACGCCGGGGGCTCTAACATCAAGAACCTTTAATGGCCGTGGGACAATCGCCATCGCCAGCCGGGGGCTTTGACTTTGACTCTGACATCGGGGGAGGAGAGTGCAGTAGAGAGATAGGTTTTTTTGGCCTTCCATCACAGCGATGTGATGGATGTTTATGTAAATTATGTTGTGTCTTGGGTCTATTTGTTTGTAATGTATGGCTGCAGAAACGGCATTTCGTTTGGACCTCAAGGGGTCCAAATGACAAATAAATTGAATCTTGAATCTTGAGAATGGGGTTAGGAGGGAGAGATACATCAACCATGATTGAGTGGCAGAGTTGACTGGATGGGCCGAAAGACTTAATTCTGCTCCTATCACTTATGACCTTATGATTTACAATTAATAGCAAAGCAATTAACCAAAAGAGTATGTGTAGGAAGAAATTGCAGATACTGGTTTATACGAAAGAACCTGAAGTAGTCTGAGTCAGAGTCTGAAGAAGGGTTCCGTCTCGAAATGTCACCTGTTCCTTTTATCCAGAAATGCTGCCTGACCCGCTGAGTTGCTCCAGCACTTTGTGTCTAACCAAAATAATATGATGTTCGATAATCAGGCTTCAATCCCTGCCCCTCCACCGATTTTCCTGCCCATACTCTCTCATTTCTTTCTGCAGGCCCTAACTTTGTTTGGGTATTGGTTGTGGTCAAGAACAAATAGTCTCAAATTTTTGATTGGTCAATTGATCTCATTTAGACTGCCTGAAATGGAATTGGGCTTTGTGCTATTGGACAATGAAGGAAAAAAATAATGATCAGGGAAAGAAGCTATATCTGGTGATGTTTGAAAGAACCTTACCCTGCCTGCACAAATGCAGAAACACTGTTACTTCAAATTAAAGGAGAGTAACAGTTTAAGAAGGAACTGCAGATGCTGGAAAATTGAAGGTAGACAAAAGTGCTGGAGAAACTCAGCGGGTGCAGCAGCATCTATGAAGCGAAGGAAATAGGTAATGTTTCAGGCCAAAACCCTTCTACAGACTGATGGAGGGTGGGGGGGTGGGGGGGAGGAGAAGAAAGGAAAAAGGAAGAGGAGGAGCCCGAGGGTTGAGGGAGAGCTGAGAAGGGGAGGAGACAGCAAGGGCTACCGGAAATTGGAGAATTCAATGTTTATAGGGTGTAACTGTTGGTGTTATTGCTTTTTAATCCAATAGCTACTCTGGGAAACTGTACCTTTTGTGTTAGTTTCACGATTCTAACTGGTTCTTGTAGTAAGTGCAGAAGTGAAAGATCATGTGCTATTCACAACTCTCAAGTGCCCTTTTGCTCCTTGGGAATTTTAATAATTCTCATAAGGCATGCTAGAACCTTGTTCCTCATTTAGTACATCGCCTACACCCTCTAACTCCAAGCATACATTTCCTCTGTTATCCTAGAGTGGTCCTATCTTACCCTTGTTTTTTATGTATGTAAAAAAAGATGTGGGATATTCCTTAGTCTGAGATTTTGTGGCTCTGTTTGGCCCTTCTAATTACCTGCTTGAGTTTGTTCCTGCTCGTTTATCTGCCTCAGAGGCCCTATCTGATTTAATCTTTCCAAATTTATAACCTCTGGCCATCCAAGGTTACCAAACTTTGCCATCTTTGTCCTTCCTCTTTACTGGAACATGCTGGGCCTGAACTCTGATCAGCTGGTCTATAATCTACTCCCACATGTCAGATGTGGATTTACCCAATAACAACTGTTCCCAATTTACTCTCCCTAACTCCTAGCTAATAATGCTGTAATCTGCCTAAAGGGCCTGTGCCACTTAATCCGAGTGGGACCTGATCCGCGCGTTCTGGCGAGTTTGCCCTCATACTCGCAGTATGGTCGACACAAGGTCTTAGGTCTTTGTAACTCTCCTTCATGCTCGAGAGTAGTCCCCGCGTACTCGTGGCCTCAGCTAGGTCGCGGCGTATTTTTCAACATGTTGAAAAATGCCCGCGATTAAAAAAAGGTAGCCATGGAAAAAATCTATGCTTTTTTTACTCGCAGGTTTAGTCGTGGTAGGTCATAATAGGTCAGCATGTTAATCGTAGGTAATTGAGGGTAGTCGAATGTAGTCGTAGATAGTCTTCATCATAGTCGAAGGGAGGTCGAAGGAGATCGAAGGAGGTCGTCTTCACTCTCCACTATTCGGTGTCCAATTTTCCCTAACTTAGTCGTAGCTAGTCGAAGCTAGTCTTCAACATAGTCGAAGCTAGTCTTCAACATAGTCGAAGGAGGTCAAAGGAAGTCTTCTACATAATCGAAGGAGGTCTTCAACATGACATTTTTTTCAAACCCTCCTAAACTCTTCTAAACTCGCCAATTAGGTTGCCCAAGTGGGACAGCCCCTTTACCCTAGGTTAGTACCTTCCTCCAAGATCCAAACTTATCGTTTTTCATACCTATCTTAAAACTTATGAGTTGTGATCACTGTTTCCAAAATGCTCTTTCACTGAAAAAAAGGCGACTTGGCCAGGCTTGGTTCCCAATACAAGGTCTAGTAGAGATTCTCCTCGAGTTGGTCTATATGCATACTGTCAGATACATCAAACAAATTTTGTTCCGTCTATGCCTTTTGTACTGTCCCAGTCAATATTGGGGAAGTTAAAGCCAGAGCCAGACCTGGTGCCACAGACTCTACTGCTGCCATTGCTCCTCCCTGAATGATCATAACCCCCCAACAATATCCCAGGGGGCACTCCTGTTCACAAGGGGATTCATGCATGCTACCTATTCCTTTTCTTGGGGGTCACCCATCTACTTTCTCCTTGCACCTGAGGAGCGACCATCTCACTGTATGATGCTCTCATTCTCCTGAAAGATCCTGAGATCTCCCAGTCGCAGCTCCAATTCCGTCAGTCAGTTATTGTGGCTGGGCACACTTCCCACAGATGTGGTCCTCAGGGACACTGGAAGTCTCTTTGGTTCCCACATGCAGCCAGAGGAGAATACCAATACCCTAACTCCCGTTTTCACTGCACTACCATTGGTCCTGCGATTGTATGGGAATGCGCTGTAAGACAAGGAGTGGTTGGTGGGGGGAGGGGGTGGAGTGTTGGGATGGTGGGGGTATGTTTAGCAGGAGTAGATCAGTGAACCACAAAGTAAACAGTGTCTTCAAAGTACTGAAAGAGGAGGGGATTGTGTATCTGGTGGTGGAATCATATTGGTGCTGCTGGATATATTTTAAATATACATATGTGGCATGTTTTCTACTCATAAATAAACTTATAGACATTAAGAAAGAGACGTATTTAGTACTAGAAGCATGGAAGTCTTATTCTCCTTAACTTCATCAACAAAGAGCCTATTTTAATTTAACCACATGATCAATTCTTGACAGTACATGCTTGTGTCACCATGTTTCAATCATGATGCTTATCATTCTAACAGAGAAAGCAGCACTATACCTAAGTTTGGATTAGCAGCTGCCATGTTACAATTTCAGGAATGGAAGTTGTCTTGAAAGCTGCAAAGCTGAGCAGTGTTTTTCTGCTGTCATCAATTATCTGCAATCTGTTTAACAGCAGAATTTGTATTTCTCCTGATGATTAGTGGAAAAACATTGTTATTTTGCACAAAATTACGGACTTAATCGTGTACTCGAGTAAGCCTATGAATAACATTACTGTGGAAAATTCAGGTTACTCAGTCACTGGCATAGGCAATGCCACTGACAACTTTTCAAAATGTTACTTTGTAAATAGTTTATGCAATGTATTACTTAAATTGGGTCAACATCTGCGTTTAAAATAAATATATGGTAGAGTTTCCTCTGTGTGCTGGAATCAGCATGACATGCAGAAACCATCTTAAAATTTTAAGTGCAGATAATGTGCAGTTCTAACTAAGTTTCCACAATCTACTGAGGTTGTTTAAATACCATGGTGTCAGAGTCGACCCCGGACACAAAAACTGGCCACACTGCGAAGATTCATTATTCACCATTAGAGTTTAAATTAATTGGGCTCCAGACCTTCAAGGAAGCCTGAAAAATTAAACTGGTTCTTTTGGTACAAATATACTACATGCTATGTTTCACAGGGTTTTCTTTTAATGTAATTTCTTGTAAATGTTTTTCTCCCCTAATGTAAATTTAAGTAATTTTGCACTGGATAACTCGCAGGTGGAAAATTGACACTGACAATTATGTTTTATTTTTTGCATTAAACCACATCATTCTGACCCAACTATTTCAATGTATAATTCTACAAATTTTAATACATTTTTAAAAATTGGTGGCACGGATTACCTACTTGATGATTTGAAATTGAGGGAAAATGTGTGAAGAATTTTTCATATATCTGGAAATATTGAAAATTAGTGTGTGTTAGTTCCCGGTCAAACAAGTTTTGATTTTCTAGGCTAATTAATGGGCAATAATTTTAATTAAGCAACCTGGCAGAACTACCAACTAAAGACTCTTAACTATTTCTCAAAGAAAATTTGCACTAATTCTAAAATTAGGAATGAAATGAAAAGGCCCTTCCATATTTTCATATTTTCGATCACCCAAGTGTCTATCTTCTACTTGAAATTGGATACATCTAAAAATATGACCTCCGAATAATGCAATGTGATTAAAAAGTCTCTACGTTTGCAACTGTATTTCAAGGAATATTAATCTTTAAATCTGATGCAAAAGATAAACATTTCTCACGGTTTATTGGAGATTGATAGATTATCTTTCTCCCTTCTCACACCCCATTCTCCAAATTTTCTTTCAGTTTCTGTGTTATTAGGCATATTTTCACACGAAGTTCAAACCACAATTTGACTCAACATTATACAACAGTAAACTGCAACTTGCTCAGCATTACCTCTTCCCCTTTCAACTTTCATATCACCGAAAATAAATTCTAGGTTAAAAAGATTTGCAAATGCAAGATTAATAGACGTAAACCACAAGTTAAGATAGACACAAAATGGTGCAGTAACTCAGCGGGTCAGGCAGCATCTCTGGAGAAAAAAAAGTGATGTTTTGGGGTGGAATCCATCTTCAAACTTTGCATTCATTTTATCCAACTCTATGAGATCCCTCGTCAGCCTCCTGCAGATAAGAAATAATCTCCCAGCCTCACAACATCACCCTATATCTTAGGCCCCTGAGTCTTCCCCAATATCCTTGAAAACCTTCTCTGCACCCTTTCCAGCTTAACAGCATGTTTCCTCAGGCAAGGTGACCAAAACTATAGTGCAAACTTGCTAATGTCTTGTGTAGTTGTAAGATAATGTCTCAATTTCTATGCTCCAATGAAGGCCAGCGTGCCAAAAGCCTCACAAACCTTATCAGCCTGCGACTCTTTCAGGATTAAAAAATGACCTTTAACCTGGCTCGGAGTTATGACAGTGATTAGATAAACTATACATTGCGCATAACAGCATATTTTTCAGCAAGAGCGAAATCTGCCTAAATAAAATGATGTACTGCTCACACTGTACATTGTATCAATGAAAGTTGTACCTAAATTGTAGAGCAAACTGAAAAATAATTTATGGATTCTCATTGCCTTTCAAGTATCTATGCCCAGGTGGGATGCAGACCATAAGTTTACACAAAAGCTTGCAATAATATGAGCTGTTGCCATAGCAATCAGACGTACACTGAAATGATGTCATGATCTGTCATGATATCATCGCAAATGAGATGCAATTTCTGAACATAAGTTGTTTTGAGTTTAAAGTAGAAAGTAATGTACTTCATCCGACAATCGCCACAGCCTTGACTTTTATTCAAGGGTCAGTCATTGTTCAAAACTATAAATTTACGATGCCAGATCATATTTTGAGCTGGAGGGGTGAGTGAAGGACTGTTAGTGAACCGCAGTAACCCTACAGACTGGAAATAAGATTAATCAGCTGATAACATTGCTTTTCAAAATGACTGTGGATGTCTGAACACGCTTATTGCTTGGTTTAATTTATTTAAGAACTTCCACATTGATTCAAAAAACATAGCTTAATCTTCCTTAGAGAAACAGTAATTTATTGAGACGTACTACGGGAGATGCCTTAAGCTTGTGTTGCTCTGGTCAAGGCAAAATAATAAAATAAATGGCTCAAATAGTTATGTACATCACATGGTGTGGAAATCACTCGCACAAACCAAGACGTCCGCAAGTCAAATGAATTAGGTGAGCTAATTTGAGTTGGGATAAGAGTCAGCATGTCACAAATGGCTACAACATATCTCAAGCTAAAATAAAATTCTTGTGCCTAATTACTAACTTCAAATTGCTGCTGTGAAATACCCATCCAAAGACAGGACTAGACTTGGCTCTAATCTCCCGAGTCAAAAATCTGTTGACATCACTGTGTTGGCTCAGACATGAAAAATGGCTATTTGGAAAAGATCCTGAATGACTGCCAACATCGATGCAAACATTGCTTAACATCAGTCACACTTTCAGAAGGACAGGAAAAAAAAGACAAGGAAATGGCAGCCAAAAGCAGATTGAATAAATACTAAATGTGAAAGTCAACAGAATTCTTCAAGAGGGCTGCAAATGTTCTTCTTTTAAAACTACCTTTGTGTCACATGCGGCATATTTTGATAAGGAATAATCCCAATAAGTTAAACCGGTTTTAGTTGTGAAGAGAAGAAAACTGATTTTATGTGAATTAAATAATTTACATTAGCACATGATGAGGAAACGTGAACCAAACTGTTGAAGATGATGAAGAAGTAAAACAATGAAACAAAAAGGAATATGAAAGATCAATCTGAAGTTCTGTTGTGGCAAGCCCCTTTTTTTGGTCTTATATGATCTTGGGATCAAAATCTTGACAGCCCTGCTGAATGGTCCCTTTCCGTTGTACATTTACAAGAAAGGCTGCAGCCATTCCAGAAAGTAGCTCATCTCTGGCTCCATCCCATGGGCATTTGGAGATGGGCAGTATAGGTTGGCTGTGTCACTGTGTCCCATAAATGGATAATAGGCTGCTTAAATGTGTGAAGCTAGTCTGTATTTAATGCAGAAACTACAGCTGACCCAATGTCCCATAGCTCTGTGTCCACGTCTTTGATATAACCAAGTAATGATCTAAATGAAATTCCACACCGTCTCAAGAGAAAAATTTCGAGCAACAGTGCTCAGCAAAGATCAGGTATTCCACAGACTATTTTTGGCAAATCATAAGACTGTGCAAAATATATTGTGATCAATATCAAATGGTTATTTTGTTCTTCGGTGACGGACGCACCACACATCTCTGTCCTCCATGCAGCTGGCAAGCTCCTCTTTTGTCTCCACACATGCGTCTTCCATATACGTCTTCATCATCGTCTTGAATGGCCGTCCCGGGTCATGTCTTCCATGGGTGGGTTCCCACAGCACAACCTTGTTTGCTGGCATTTCTGGGGGCGGTGGAAGTGACCAGCGAGCCTCATCCTTCTCCACCTGATCTTCTCTGTCAGAGGTGGAATCTCCCCATAGAGCTGGGCGTTGGTGATGTGGTCCCTCCAACTGACATTTTGAACTTTTCTGAGCATTCGGGTGTAGGTACCATCGAGAGACTTGGACAGTGCTCGAGTGAGAGTCCATCCTTCACACCCGTACAATAACATGGTCTCTACAGTTGCATGGATGAATCTCAGTTTGAGACCCTTAGAGATCCGAGACGTCCAGATTTTCCATGTTATTGAGGGCTTTCCATGTGAGCGCTTTCCGAACCTTGATGTCATTCTCCGAGTTCTGCATCCTCGTTCCCAGGTACTTGAAGTCCTCCACTTTCTTGTGGGATTCACTGCCACTGGTCTTGAGAGGCTCATGGTCACCATCGTTAAACGCAATGTATTCCGTCTTCTTGGCATTAAGGTGGAGCCCCACTTTCTCGTAATCCATCTTGACCCTGTCGAGCAGCTCCTGTGTCTCCCTAATCTGGTCCGACAGCAGGATAAAGTCATCAGTGAAGTCGAGGTCTGAAAAATTGACTGGCCCAATTCTTTGTGTACGCCTTGGGGTGATTGTGAAGCCGAGGACCCCGTGTTCCTTGAGCGCCGGCCTCATGGTATAATCAAGGACAATGACAAAGTGAAAGGGTGCCAGCGTGTCCTTCTTTAAGATCCCCACAGGGATCTCGAACACTTTGCTCTCGCCAGCCGGGGTGACAACCTTGGCAGTGGTGCCCAAGTGCACGTCCTCAATTGATCTCAGGAGAGGAGGAGGGGGACTAAGCCTTCAAAATACTCACCATTTTGCATCGATGAATCGAGTCAAACACCTTCTTGAAGTCTGTGAAGGTTAGGACGGCCGGCAGGTTGTTATTCTTCACCTCCTCAATGATTCTTCAGAGGGCAAGGATCTTTGTGACCGTGTTCCTCTTCTCTCTGAAGCCGCTCTGATTGTAACGTACCTTTGAGTCGATTGCAACCCGAATCCGGTTGAGAATCAAGCAGTTAGAGACCTTGGCCAAGACACATGTCAGGCTGATGCCACGATATTTGTCAGTCTCGTTCAGGATCCCAGATTTGGGGAAGGGGATGATGTTGGATCGTGACCACTATGTTGGCTTGTCATTCATCATTACCGCTGTGTTGCAGAACTTGAGCATGATGTCGTCGAGCTCACAGTCTTTCAACACCTCTGGAGGGATGTTATCAGGCCTGGATTCTTCCCTTGCTTCAGCGAGCTCTTCACTTTTCGCAGCTACTCCATGGTGAAGGGGCCGTCGTGAATCTGTACATCCTTGAGGACAGTCTCGATCTCTTCATCTTCCTCAGTGACAGTTGGAGGTGACCCAAGCAGGTTCCTGAAGTGGATGAACCACGTGTTGATTCAGTCCTCTGGAGAGTTCCCGTTGACTTGACCTGACTTGGCCTTCTTCCTGCCACTGATCTCGTTCAAGACCCTCCATGCCTCGTTATACCACATACCATCGTTGGCATCCTCTATCATTCTCGCAACCTCCTCCTCCTTCAGTTTGTCGTACACCTCAAAGAGTTGGGATTTGGCCGCCTTCACCGTGCCGTAAGAAACTAGCACCACTGTCACCGTGACCATCGGAAACTAGCACCACTGCGTCGCTAATGTTTTCAACAAAATTAATCTAATCTAATCTTTTGTTCTTCATTTTCGTGACCAACCTTTGAATCAGTAGAAATATGGGATAGAATATAAAATGTTAGCGTGCCAGTTGGAGAGAGCTTGGAATTTTCATCAATGTACAAGAATTTAAATAGCATATTATAGCATAGCAAATATATGTTTCATAGCTCACTTTAGCACAGGCGATAGGGTGCTAAAGACGCCGTATGGTATGCTTGGCTTCATTGCTAAGAGGATTGAATATGAGAGTCAGGAAGTAATGATGCAGCTCTATAGGACTTTAGTTAGGCTGTATTTGGAGTATTGCATGCAGTTCTCATCACCCCATTACAGGAAAGACGTGGAGACTTTGGAGAGGGTGCAGAGGAGGTTTGCCAGAATGCTGGCTGGATTAGAGGGTTTCAGCTGCAGGGAGAGGCTGGAGAGACTTGGATTGTTTTCTCTTGAATGTCAGAGGTTAAGGGGAGACTTCATAGAGTGTATAAATTATGAGAGGCATAGATAGTCAGAACTTTTTCCCAGGGTGGAAATGTCAAACTAGTGGGCATGGGTGTAAGGTGAGACGAGGAAAGTTTAATGGAGATGTATAGGGCAAGTCTTTTTACACAAGAATGGTGGGGACCTGGAACACATTGCCAGGGGTGGTGGAGGAGGCAGATACAATAATGGCATTTAAGGGGCTTTTAGATAGGCAGGGAAGTGCAGGGAATAGTGGGATATGGATCATGTACAGGCAGATTACATCTGTTAAATAGGCCTGTCCCACTGAGTTACTCCAGCTTTTTGTGTCCAACTAGGCATCATGTCCGTCGCACACATTGTGGGCCGAAGGGCCATTTCTGTGATGTGCTGTTTAAAGTTCATATGTTTTTACTCTAATTGTGAAATAAGGGACCATAACCTATAAAGTCTCCATTTGGGATAGGAGCATAAACAGTGGTGTTTTAGACTACATCCTAATCAGGTGTTCGTTGTCTGCTGAATGAGCTGGCCACGGCAACATTTCTCATCAGCCAAAATGGCCTAAGTCCTTGAATCTAAATGTAATGTCTGCCAACTTTTTGATTTAAATCAATTTCCTATGTCTGAGAGTCTCTTGTTCTATCAGCATATCATTTCTTGATATATTTTAAATATAGATTCAGGCCAGGAATGGACTTCACCTCCTGCTGGTTCTTCCTTAGATTATGTGCTTACTATGCTTAAGGCAAGCCATTAATATGAAAGGGGACTAAAAACATTCAACACCCTTTTCTTGCATATTCAAAATGCCTAATGCCTATTTCAGGACTGTACCTTGAATACCTATACTGAATTCCTGAATGATATATGAGAGATAGCTCACTCTTGGCATGAAAGACATATACACATGCTACCTGCCAAATTTGCTGTTAGATATTTGTATTAAAGGACACTGAAAAGATTGTCGAGCAATGTACATGATACCAGATAAAGCATAATATAAAGATGCACCTGATAAGCAATATTTCTCATTAATCAAAAGCTTTCTTTTCATTAACGTCTGGTGACATTAAGTTGCATCTTAAACTGGGATAAATGGCAACATATTCCTACAGAGCAACTGCGAGTAAAGTTCAGCAAAAGAACAGAGGAGCAGAAAAAAATATTTTTATCCACTTAAACCTGTAATGCGATACAATTAAATAACAATTGCTTTGTATTTCCTGATGAGGTCCCGGTATCCTGGAGAATAGCCAACATTATCCCTTTCTTTAAGAAAGAAACAGCGACAAATGAGCAAATGAGGACAGCAAGAATACCAGTAACCTGTGAGCCTCACTTCAGTGGTAGGGAAATATTCTCAGGAACAGGATTTATTAGTATTTGGAAGAAGGTGGACTTATTTGAGATGATCAAAATGGCATAGTGTAGGGGAGGTCATGTCTCACAAATTTGATTGAGTTCATTGAGGAAGTTACAGAGATGATTGACAACGATGCCTGGGTTGATGTTGCCTGGGTTGGAACATATTAGCTATGAGTAGAGGCTGGACAAACGTGGACTGTTTTCACTGAAGGGCCAAAGGCCTGATAGAAGTATGTAAAATTATGACAAGCACAGATAGGATAGATGAACAGTCTTTTTCCCAGGCTGGAAACATCACATACCAGAAGGCATAGGTATAAGTTGAGAGGGGGAAAGTTTAAAATAGACGCTTGAGCAAGTTTTATTTTAATGCAGAGTAATACGTGACTGAAACATCCAAGTATGGTGGTAGATATGATAGCAGCATTTTAGTGGAGTTTAGCCAAACACATGAATAGACAAAGTTTAGAGGGGAAAAGACCATGTGCAGGTAGATGGCATTAGTTTAAATTGGCGTCATGGTCAGCACAAACATGGTGGGGAGAAGGGCCTATTCCTGTCGTACACCATTTTATGTTCTGTGTAAATGCCTTGGTTCCCATAACCTTAAATTGTTTGTCCAGCCAAATCTATATTTTAGTTTTAAGATTTCCAAGCTTTCCTGACACCAGGTTCTATTACTTTTATTTAGTTAAGATTATCTGAAATTCTCTGCAAAGATTTCCAATGAGTTCAACAGTTATAGATTGCTATGAATATCAATCAAGACCCTGCATTGAGTAAATGGCACCAAGATCTTTTCTGATGTCAATCACTGCAAGAATTTTACAATTAAAGAAAACAAGGATTGTAAATAAGAGAAATTGCAATTGAATTACCACTATATTTTCAACAGTTATCAAAAATAAATACATTTGCTTGGCATATTTTCTTGAATTATCATTTTTTTCACGATACTCCTGGTGGTCAGGCTGGCGACTCTGGCAGCATTATTTGGGGATTTTCACTGACAACATAATGATAAGTGAGTCAACAGTCAGTAACACCTTTTCTGCTCTTATCTCAGATCTTACTTCATCTTCAGGTGTTTTCTGCAATGTTGGAGAAAACAAAACAAAGCAAATGCCCCCAGCAATGAGTTGTGGCCTTCAGAATGACCACCTTAAAAATGGGCCTGGTAAAAGCCTTACACATCCGTGGCTGCCTTTTGTGCATATTGTGGAGGTCAGTATCCAAGTATGACTAAACAACTGTATAAAACTTAATACAAACTGTCCAAAAATGAATGTACAAATGCAGATACTTAAAGAATTTGATCACAACTCTATTGCATCCTGATTAGCCATTTATTGAATTAAATATAATTCATGTAGTTCTTTTAGTTCTATTAAATTCAAAGTCAAAGGGTCAAAATTAACATTGCTGTTGGTTAGATGTCAGAAATCAGTGTGGATATGTTCAGATTTTATTTTACTAGTTTAATAACAAGCACGCATATCTCTCATATTTAAGACCAGTGTATTTTGGCGCTTCATTCTAATAGACAAATAGCTTTATCTTTGCCAGAAGATACACGCAGAGACAGGTCCTGGGGATTTTCATTATTTAGTGCTTTTGGCAGTTGGGTATGCAAAGCAGCATATTAACAGATGCAGATGCAATGCATTATAACTGTTTGTTTTTCAACAAAGTAAGGATTCAATACTTAAATGTACTTTTCAAACAGAAAGATGAAAGCCCATTTATTATTAAACATCTAAAGGGAATTTATCTATGGATATAGCTTTCGGGATTACGAGACAAAAAAAGAACCTCAGGCTATCTAGTCTAGACCAATACCCAAAACATTCTGCTTCTTTAACTCAATATGAAAATATGCCATATGAAATTCACAACATAATAAAAATCCGCTGGAATTTACTTTGGAACAATAGGTACGTGCGATGACATTCCAAAAAAAATAGCACGTAAACCTACATTAGATATGGAGTTCATGTAGGCACAAGCCCAAAGTTAAAAAGACATGCAGATACCTTGGTGAATCATTGTACGGGCTTTCTAGCATATAGTTTCTCCCCTAAGTTGTTTTGATTGCTTGGGGTGGGGTGAGCATGTGGAGGCTAAAATTATTTCCATAGTGTCAAGGCAAGCAAACAACAGATAATAATGGATCATTGCAGATACAAATTCACAATGGATTCCAGAACACCAGCAATGCAAGAAAAATGTGAAATACAAGCCCTCTTTTACCTCATAAATGTAAGTATTCATTTGTAAAACCTATGAGAAAATAAGCAGGCATAAACACAGACCATTGCTGTCATGTTCTGTAAAACGATTATGGCCAAACACTACTTGCGGTGAGCTATATTTATAAAGTGCCAACTTCTATGTTGCCTGACCCACTGAGTTACTTCAACATTTTGTGCTTTTTATGTAAACTAGCATCTGCAGTTCCTTGTATCTCATGCTATCTTTTGTGACTGACTGCCCCCCAGATTCAGATTCAAATAGGTTTATTGTTATATATACTAGGGTGCAATAAAATTCCTTGTTCACATGAAGCTCATTGAGTAAACAGTTTACATAATGATAAATACAACAAATATGACGTGTGCAAAACAGCAGAATAGTACAAGATTGTGGTGCAATCCTTACTATCCTAATGTAAATTTATTTGAAAATAATGAAACCTTATAACCCTCATAAATTTCATGCACGTACCACTTTGAAGCAAAAACTACATGCAATGACTATGGCCTTTAACCAATGATTTCGCCCACTCCATGTTGTCCGTATTATACCTTTACCTCCTTAGAGTGTTGATTTTGCAAAGGAAGAGTTCTAGCCTTCTAGATCTCTGGTGCTGGTTATTTTTTGTTTATCAATAAGGTGCTTCTGTCATGAAGGGTATCATGGGCCCAAGAATAATGCTTCTGTGTCTTCTAAGACCCAAGGTTACTCAATGTGGTGTAGCTAAAAATCAAGCTAACTTAGCAAAAAAACGGCGAGCAAATGTGGAAGATTCATATGTGCACAATACAGCGGGATGCAGAGGCATTATGCATTGGGTCATCAAGAGAGGTCAGCTATTTGAATCTTACTCAGGGTTATATGTTTGAAAGTCAACATACCTGAAGGATTGTTTAAGCTTATACATGGTATGATTTATAGACAGTTTTAATCTTTGTTTACACATCAGATTTATTTTAAGTGAATCTGGTAAAAGATTCACCTCCTGAGAGTTACATGTATTGTGAGCACTTACAATGGACTTTTACACAAAAGGCTACAGATTGTGTACTGGTATAACAATAATATCACGGCAGTAAAGACATGGAGAGGAGCACTGAGAAATGTGCTTGACTTGCATTGATGATGTTCAGTCAACAGGAGATATCAGTGTGGAGTGGCAACATGATGCCACTTCACTGCCTTGTGCCCTGACAAAATGAAATCTGATATTTGAGATCTACTACAGTTTAAATACAGAGGTATCAAAGAGGAATTACAGTTGAGTGGTGTTTTTCAAAGAGAGAAATAAATCTCACAATGCTCTGCAGAGTTGAGAAGAGTTATGGATGCTGGGCAGCAGGGAACATTAGGGAAGGAGTTGGGGTGTAGAGCTAAATGTATAAATAGTTTTCAAAAGGTTTCCAAGAGCAAGCAGGAGGCTACGTATTCTCCCCAATGACTTGGGGGGGAATTTCCAGTGAACAGGAAGATCATTGCTGAGAGACCATCAATGTGGACCAATGGGGAATGAGGCGTGCTGATGTTGTCAATACTAGGGATACCAGGGATGCACTCAGGGCAGGGTGAACAAGGGATTGGGAAGTAAATTGGAATTTTTTATCTTACTCAAATCAGCACTGTTGCCTTATACTTTTGACATTAGTGTGGATGAATTTGGTCATTTCCTGGGTTAAAGCTTGCGGGGTGAGCAGAAAAAAAAATCAGTGATATAAATTCACATGGTAACTTGAAACAGTTTACATTACCTTCTTTGATAACTGAGCTCATATCAACTTCTACGTGATATCATCTCCAATTGACAGTGTGAATTTGTATTACCACCAGATCCCCCAAATAAAGCTTGCAGATGTCAAAATATGAATAAGCATGATCCAATTTTTAAAAAGTCGGGAGGTACAAGATCCTTTTTCTGAAAGTGAATATAACATTACAAATGTTTTCTTATTAAATGTTATTTAATTGATATAAAAGGCATTTATGAAGAGATATATAATAGACAACAAATTAATTTCTGATTGTATAACAGAATGTTCAAACTAACTTGCTCCCAAACAGTTCCTATTAAGGAGATACCAAACACCACTAGTGGAAGAATAATTCTATTTTATCCTCACATTTGAATGGTATACAATGCCTTCCATAATGTTTGGGACAAAGACCCATCATTTATTTATTTGCCTCTGTACTCCACAATTTGAGATTTGTAATAGAAAAAAAATCACATGTGGTTGAAGTGCATATTGTCAGATTTTAATAAAGGCCATTTTTTTTTTTTTAACTATTCGTACTGTTTTTATCAGGAACTGGATTGTTTTTATTTATGTGTGAAATGTTTAAGTTTTTATGTGCGATGCTCCGGTATTCCCTGAGAAACGTCTTCTCATTTTGCACTGTACAATTTGTTGCTTTGCATGATGACAATAAAGAATGATGATGATGATTTTATACATTTTGGTTTCACCATGTAGAAATTACAGCAGTGTTGATACATAGTCCCCCCATTTCAGGGCACCATAATGTTTGGGTCACAGCAATGTCATGTAAATGAAAGTAGTCATGTTTAGTATTTTGTTGCATATCCTTTGCATGCAATGACAGCTTGAAGTCTGCATTTCATGGATGTCACCAGTTACTGGATGTCTTCTCTGGTGATGCTCTGCTAGGCCTGTATTACAGCCATCTTTAGCTTATGCTTGTTTTGGGGGTTAATATCCCTTAACACCTGTCTAACAGATCAGAAACACTTTTCAGGAATCAGGTATGGATGTGTCCCAAACATTATAGTGCCCTGAAATGGGGGGACTGTGTATAAACACAGCTGTAATTTCTACATGGTGAAACCAAAATGTATAAAAATGGCCTTTAATAAAACCTGACAATGTGCACTTTAAACGCATGTGATTTTTTTCTATTACAAATCTCAAATTGTGGAGTACAGAGACAAATAAATAAATTATGGGTCTTGGTCCCAAACATTATGGAGGGCACTGTATGTCCTTGAGAAACTTAGAAAGAGGGCATGAAAAGTACACAAAACTGCTTGGTGAAAATATTTTCAGGACACAATAAAAAACCTTGATAAAGAAGAAAAATAAACTCTTTATAACCTTCTGGCAGTTAACATTGAACAAATCACAGAATGAATGAATTAACAGTCTCTTGGAAATATTTACATTCAATTCTTGTGCATGACTTGAATTGAATTGAAGAGGATTGGATTAAATTGAATTGAATTGAAAGATATAGCACCCACCAGGTATATGCCGATCGTTAATCGCCCATTCAGACTAGTTCCATATTATCCCACTTCTTCATCCATTCCCTACACACTCGGGCCAATTAACCTACAAGCCTGCATGTCTGTGGGATGCAGAGGAAACATGTGGTCTCAGGAAGTAGGTGCAAACCCCCCACAGACAGCACCTAATGTCAAGGTCAAACCTGGGTCTATGGGTGCTGTGAGGCAGCGGGTCTGTCGACTGTGCCAACCTATAAAACATAGAATATCAGCCTGCTGGTAAAGAAAGCAATTAGGAAGACAGGTAGAATGCTGGCCTTTGTTACAAATGGGCATGCAGTATAAAATTGAAAGAGTCTCGCCACAACTATAAAGAGTGTTGGTGTGACCACACTGGGGTACTGTTTAGGTCTCCTTATTTCATGAAAAATTGCTTGTATTGTTTGAGAAGAGTGTTTAGAAGAACGAGAGGGTATCTTATTGAAATTCTTAATGTAGAAATATTAAACTTCGAGGGGGCTTGTTAACACCGATGTTGAGTGGATGTTTACTTTCATGGGTGAGTCTAGAAAAAAAGATGAAAAAATTAAGGGTTTATTCAGTTGGAGAAGAGGATGAATTTATTTTCTCAGTGTTGTGACCGTTTGGCATTCTCTACCGCTGAATAGAGGCTGAACCACTGTAAGCACTCAAGGCCAAGAGGCAGATTTTAGGACAACCAAAGGGTTATAAGGAACGGAAAGAAAAGTGGAACCGAGGCCAAGATCTCACCAAATAGTGCAGCAAGCTTGGAGGAGAACATACTTTACTCCTGCTGCTAATTCTTATATTCTTCATCAAGTAGCGTCATCACTCCAAATGTCACTCAGCATCCTTTGCTGAAGTAAGGTTATCAAAATTTCACTGACAACCACAAAGCTAAAATAACTGGACAGGTTATTGGGCAGCACGGTGGCGCAGCAGTAGAGTGCCAGAGACCCGGGTTCAATCCTGACTGCAGGTGTTGTCTGTACAGAGTTTGTACATTCTCGCTGTGATCATGTGGATTTTCTTCGGGTCCTCCGGTTTCCTCTCACACTCCAAAGACGTCCAGGTTTTTAGGTGAATTGGCTTCTGTCAATTGTCCCTAGTGTGTAGGACAGAACTAGTGTATGGGTGATCACTGGTCAGTGTGGGCTCAGTGGGCAGAAGGGCCTGTTTCCATGCTGTATCTCTAAAGTTAACGGCAATTATCATCCAAGTGTGGTGTAAGTAAACATGTGCGAGCACATTTTCTTCTAAATTTATTTTCAAGATGTGAGTCCCAAAGTCAGACTTTATTACTCATTCTTGAAAAGGTGTTTTCTTTTTCATCTGCTGTCATCTATGTGGTGAAAGTGTTGCCACAATGCTGTGATCCAGATATAATGAATGAATAACAAGATGTGTCCTGGCTGGGTTGGTAGTAGATTGGGAAATGATGGCGTTCCCAAGCACCTGCAACTCTTGACCTTCTGATTAGTGAAGGCTAAGATTTGGGAGGTGCTGCTGAAGAAGCTGTAAGGAGCTGTAGAAGCTAATATATTGAGCATACTAGTTAATTAGTTTGTCTTCAAAGGAGTCAGGAGGTATTTAAGCCAATGGATGTGATGCCAATCATGCAAACTGTTGTGTGCTTGCCTTAAAATTATCCATTTTATGCAGAAAGATATACACAGCTTATTTTATTCAATATTTCTGATCTCTAAAATATCCAATTGATTTAATTAAACACATTTTCCTCAAATCTACTGATGATAATATATTATGAAATTAAACTTAAAAAAAACTTTATTTGTTTATTGTATTTCTAAAAAAGAACACATTAAATTTGCCAGTAAAGCATTTACATTTTAAATATGGAAAAGAGTTTTGAAGAAACAGCTCTTGTGCATAGTTGAAATTGGTTTCCTGTTTGAATTTAATATGGACAAACACCTGTTTAAAACTGCAAATGTAATTCCGAGACATATGCTGAACATAGCTGCAGTTTGTACACTTGACCCAACTTCCTGTTAATGATTCCAACCTAATGCCAGATTTGTGGAGTTCACAATGCGTCTGTAAGCCGAACTGCCTGCTAAAATTCTTAGCACTTCTTGAGGAACCAAAGCACTTCTTGCATTGGCAACATCAAATCTGGACAGTTTCACATCTGATGAAATTCAAAGGGGACAGTAAAGTGTGTCTTGTCATAAAGATAGCTCGAATTTTCTGTTTCATTAACATGGTGATTAAAAGGTTGTAAACCTCATCTGCTCCAGGATTTAAACCGTCAAGAATAAAACGTTGGAAAAGCAAACTTCAAGTGACAGGGTGATGTTGATTAGATTGATTGAGCTGCATTATTTGAAAAACACATCATCCACAACCCATCAAGCATTTCAGTAGACAGCAAACTGTTATGCTTTAAAGAGCTTGTAATTTTGTTTTGCGTTAATAAATTTAAGAACTATTTATTAAGCATGGCTTTTTTTGCCTAGTAGGCTCAAGCACCCATGCATATTAATAACCATACTTTTTTCTGAACCAAAAAATGCACATCATTCAAATACACAAGTAAAATGAGTGAAAGTTTTCCTGATGTTTGGAAACACAAGCCTGTGCGGTTGAGATCAGTTTAAGGGTTAATTAAGTGACCTGGCAAAGATTCAGCAGCCTGTATTTTGAAAGCTCCTGAACAAGAATGTAACAGGTCATTTATTATACACTAATGCAATGTACTTAAACACAACAAAACATGATAAATTGTTCCGATAAGAGCTTCTCCTTTCCGTAGTTATTTTTCCAAGTTAATTTACCACTTTTTTTAAAACAATGACCATGTGTATCTTAACACAGAGGGCTCAACATTCAATTCAACTAGTAATACTGTCAAATTCCTGTGTCATATCTCACGGGGGCTTTTAAGCCGAGAGCAGTTAGTTCCGAACACTAGACACCTAGGGTCTTCTAAACATATGGGATCTCTCATCAAGAGGAAATATTTGGCCAGTAGGAGCAGCTGCAAATGGTGGCAATCAGCCTAGGATAAGCAATCTGAAACTTGCCTTGCTGTAATGTGCAGCCCACAATAATTAGAGGGAGAGGCTGGTGTTATAATAGACTGCCAGCAGATCAGCTGCCAGCAGCAACAGGTCACATGTCAAAACAGCTAAGCACATTAGTCAACCAACAGGAAGTGATATATCAAGCCCACTGGCTCGGAGTCAGCTCTCACACTAAATCAGTCCCTCATGGGTCCACAGCTGGTGAAATAATCCCCACAGACCAGGCGTGGGCCACTATCAACACTGCCTTTCCCCTCAAAAAACAGACCAAGAAAGCCTTCACGGTCAGTAGTGACTGAAAACCCCATTTAGTTAACGTCATTGCTCAAATTTCTTGATAAGATGATACCATCACATGCGTACTTAAATTATTTGGTTTCTAATTCTTCAGTTTGTCTCGTAACATTGTATAATTGGCAACAAATGCATAATGCATCTGCATATTAATTCATGTTGAAATTGATGCATGAAAATGCATATGTTTCTCAAATAAAATACAAATTTTCATTCCATGAGCCATAAAAACAAATCCTGTAAATTCCAAGAACTTAATTTCGGAATTTTGACAAATATATTGGAATTTACACTAAAGTTGAAAGTGTTCTGATTTTCTTTTCAAAAAAACACTTTAGTGCATTCAAATAGTTTTCTCTGGGTTTGAGGCAGAGGAATGGCTGTTCAAAAAAACCTTCTCATCATTTATGGTAAAAGAGTAATTTTGAACATTTGAACCATGAACACTTTTTCACATGTTAAATCAGTTCTTAACTTCATATTCTCACATGTATTCAGTTTCTTGTTTAATCCTGGTTGAATGTTTTTATGTAACAAGCAAACTGCTGAAGGAACTCAGCAGGTCAAGTGGCATCTAAGGAGGCAAATGGACAATTGACATTTTGGGTCAGGACTAATAGTCCATTTCACCTGGACTAATAAAGGGTCCCCATTTGAAACATTTAATTTCCCTCCACAGATGCTGCCTGACTTGCTGTGTTCCTCCAACAGCTTGTTCATTGATCTTGTTTCTACCATTCAGTTTAGTTTTACAGGCAGCAGCTCTATCAGCTGTGTCATCTTGCCGGCCCACAGTGTCTTGTCTCCTCTCTAGGATGATATTCTGTTTGTAATCTGGATTTTACTCCTAAATAGGTATTCAAAACATATTGAAATATCAAGTTTGCAAATGTGTTACGGTGGTGAAGTCATCTGAAAGAAGTCACATCAAACTACAGTAAATGTCTGAAAAAAGGGAAGCCTTCAGAGTCAGAAACAAACTCTGATGAGGTTTTATAATAACTGGGAAGTGTTTGATTCATGTTCACTTTGAATACAGCACTGGGAAGTCAGTAGGCACGATTAAGCTTGCCTTTCCAATTTCTCATCACATCACTGTGAACAGGCAGTTGTAATATAGTATCCAAATTGACAATGCTGTGAAAACTGAACCATAAACGCACCATGGTGTAGGACAAATATATCAATATTATTTTCATTATCCTTGTCTCTTTGCAAGAAAGAATGAAAAGGTTGTGGAAAAAAGGTCAGGACAGAGAGCAGCATAAAGTTCTTCTGATAAAGTGACTGATGCATCTACCAACATTAAGATTTGAATTGACAGGCTCCATAATTTGGAATACAGCCCACCCTCCTTGGATATTGGGGCATATCTTCTTCATGTCTCCATGTTGCTTCACAGCAAAAGCCACACAGTGTATGGCCTAAAAATAGGTTCTTTGTTCATAAAATTCAAACTGAACAAGTAGTTTATTCACATCTGCAACTGAGCTGCCACATACAATCCTGACTACTCAACAGGCTTGGTTCTAGTTGGCTACATATTTGGTTATCTCAAATGAAATCCATAATGAAGTACAATGAGATGATAAACAAAATGATAAGATGTTTGTTTGGGGAGTGGGGGAGGGGTGAGTGTTGATTAATTTTACACATCCCGCATGTGGCACCACTAACAATCCAGTATCAATCCATTGTACTGAAATGTCAGCCTAGTTTATGAATTTGTCAATAATAGGGATCTTAAACTTACATTGGTAATGAGTTTATACTCAAATAGCCTGTGATTAAATATACAAAAGATTCAAAAAGGCTGACATACCCCTTTAAATTAAGTGGACAGTGTTTTGATGACAAAGTGCACGCTTATTGAAAATTTTACAATGCATGCTCAGTGTTTTTGCAGACACTTAGTTTCTTGTACACACACCACCATGCTCAGTAAACTAGAGGCTTTCAAGCTTAGGGTACAAATGTATCTACTGATAGACTGGCTTGCACAGCTGTGGGGTCCATTTTTGTTGGTCTATAGAGACCAATTGAAAGCCCGTATGACAAAAAAAGTTATTATGCAACTTCTCTTTAACATAAATCTCTCTTTGGCATGAGTTCAAGCGTTGCTTAAATAGGAATTTATTGTTACAACTTAAACACTTCGCTGTTGAGCCCCAATTTATTTTTAACATGCCTTATTAAAACATTCTCATTTTCACTTCCATATCAAAATCGCACAACAGTTATCGGATAAGGTTTGTGCATCTGCTTACTTTTCCAAGCTTTCATTTTACTGTTGCCACATCTACAAAAATGGGGCAAACTTTATGAATGGCAGCAGGGAAAAAAGGATTAACAGAACATTCTGGAATTGCTCAGCAGGGCAGGCAGCAGTTATGGAGGGTGAAAAATTGTTAACGCTTTCTCATGTCAGGTCATCTCTGCAGAGATGCTGCTTGACCTGCAGAGTATTTATTGCATTTTTATGTTCAAATTCCATCTTCTGTCATATTTTTGCACTGAAAATAATAATCAATCATATGACTAATATATCCATACATTATTAACAATGATTAAGACAAATAAATTGACGGTCAATAAATTGAATTGAAATGTGATTAAAATGCTGTCCACCCCGCAACTTCCTAATGAGACTAGAGACAGAATTGAATTGATCCCTGAGGCATTTAGGTAACAGGGTGCTAGAATACAAGAATGATCTCAGCGAAGACTGGGTTAACATATGATGAGCGATTGACGGCACCTCATTGAAACTTACCGCATAGGGAAAGGCCTGGATAGAGTGCATGTGGAGAGGATGTTTCCACGTGGGAGAGTCTAGAATCGGACGGCATAGCCTTAAGATAAAAGGACGTACGTTTAGAAAGGAGATGAGGAGGGATGTCTTTAGTCGTCACTAGGGTGGTGAATCTGTGAAATTCATTGCCACAGATGACTGTGGAGACCAAGTCATTGGGTATTTTTAAATAATAAATTGACAGATACTTTATTGGTAATGGCTTCAAGGGTTTTGGGCAGAAGGCAGAGGAATGGTGTTGAGAGGGAAAGATAGATCGGCCATGATTGAATGGCAGAGTAGACTCGATGGGGCAAATGGCCTCCTTCTGCTCCTATGACTTATGAACTTATGAACTCCACGGTGGAGGTGTTACAAAATTGTATACATTAGTAGAAATAAAGAATTGCAGATGCTGGTTAATACGCAAAAGGACACAAAGTGCTGGCGTAACTCAGCAGGTCAGGCAGCATCTCTGGAGACCATGGATGGATAAGTGACGCTTTGGGTCAAGAACCTTCTTCAGACTCCATTCCTTGTTGAAAAAAAGAGAGCAATCTGGAAGAATACAGAATTCTCAAAAGACCTATAGGGCTGATGTAGATAGTGAGGTGCTGTTACAAAACAATGTAAAGGATACTTTTATCCCTTAGTGTTAATAAGCGAGTTCCGTATTCTGACTGCACATGCCCAGATCATAGGTCATTTGCGATAAACATTCACGGACAGCCTTGGACTGACGGGACACCAGCCAGGAGCAGTGGTGGCCCTAGGCTAACAGTCTGCATGGACCGTCAGTCCAGGGCTGTTGGTTAACCTGGCGGGCCAGGCAGAGTTGAGTTGGATTTAGTGCTTCTTCTCCGCACTGGCTGTAAGCCTGAGCCGCCACTGCTCTGAGCCGGTGTCCCGTCAGTCCAGGGTCACCCCGGACATCTCCGGCCGCCCCCGGCAGGGATGGGACACTCGGGAGGGGACGGGGACGGTCCAGTAGCAATTCAACAGTGCTTGCAGCTCCGGAGATCCGGGTTCAATCCTGACAATGGATGAAACACAGGTCTGTACACAAGCAGCAGTTCAGCTGCCGAGAATGCTTCTCTGCCAGTCCAGTTTTTCCCCGTCTCCCACTCGCATCTTCCCCCTCTCTCTCGCTGTTACACCCCGCTCTCCCGCTCTCCTGGCACCCCCATTCCTCAGATTAAATATATTTTTACATATAAATTATGAATTTATACAGCCAGCGCTTCATTCGCTTTCTCTTTATAACAAATGACCTTTGACAAATCCCATGATTCCTTGTGTTTTTCAGAATACCGAACCCGCTTATTGAGAGGAGAATGTTTGGGTAGTAATTTCCAGTTTGGATTTGTCTTTTTTTTTAACTGAACATGCTTGAGTAAAGTTTGTTAGTGTCAGGTCGATGCCAGTGTTATAGCAGTTCTAGAATTAGCTTGGCTAGAGGCATACCTAGTTCTGGAGCATGGTTTGTTTTAAGACTATGGTTGGAATGGTGGGTGGTCTCAAAGCTTTTGCTGCATCCAGTGTTCTCAGCGAGATAAAAATAACTGAATGGAATTGTGATGTTGAAGATCTAAGGAGAATGAGAAAATGGAATGTTCACACAGCCCTCTGACCGAAAATGCTGTGATTATTTGAGTCTTGTCTAAGGCACTTACATGCAAGACCCCACCATCATTAAGGATGAATATATTCTTGGTCTGTTCCGCCCATTAGCTGTTTGATTTCTACTAAAACGTACTGTGGCAGAACTGCAGAGCTTTGATATGATTAGTTGGTTGTGGGAACACTTAGCTCTGTACACTGCATGCTGTTATTGTTGCTTAGCATGCACACGTTGTCGTTGCTCTAGGCGTCCCATTTTTATGTACACCTGATTCTGTCTTGACTTGCTTTTCCGTGGTTTTCATTGATCATGCAATTATTCTCTGGCTTGAAGATAACAGAGGACCATGGGATATGCTACGCTGTATTGTTACATATTGTGGTGGTGTACACTTTTGCTGCAGTTATTGGTCCACTATGCCTTGTGGCTGTCCTGTTTTGGGCTGCTGGTTCAGTACGAAATCTGTCCCTTTTATTTCAACTGAAATGCTACAGCATGATGAATGGCCTCAGTGTGTAAAATGAACATTGTCTCCAGTTCATAGGTCACTTTTACATATTGGGCAAATGCATCTGGCACAGTTTAATTGAAAAATAAGTAGGTTTATTCCCTGTGTTGGTTGGTTCATTATCTGCTGCAAACTCAGACTAACTACCGCCATGTTTTTCAGGACTTGGTCAGTTCTGTTAGTCTTAGTTCAATTAAATCACTTTGAACATTTAGGTTCCCCACCTAAAATACATTCTGTGCCCTTTAATGCCTTTCCAAGTGTTGCTCAACACAGCAAAGCCCAGCTGAGGGAGCACAGTAGGTGGTAATCTAGAGGAGCTTTCCATGTCCGTCTATGACCTGGTGCCATGAGAAATCATTGGATTGGGAGCAACTCTTTGATTGATGATTCCAAAGGCTCTCCCTCTTCCCTGTAATGCCATCTTAACGATTCTGTCCACCAGTGTAACATGACTTAACTAAGGATTGTGATAGAATAGTCTGGTTTGTTGCCTGTGAAATTGCCTATTGCTTGACTAGTTTGTGGGATAACTCTTCCTAATTTAGTGCCACGTAGTATGAAGTGTGTTCTTAGCTTGAAGACGAGTCTTTGTCTTCCCTACATCATGTGATAAAATGTTGCGTGTCATCAGCAGCTTATTACAAGTTTACAACCCATTGCAATCTGTGCAATTAATTACCTTCCACGTCATCTGTTGGTCTTTGGGGTGTTGGATTTAACAATAAATTTGCAACTCCCAAAACAGCAATAAAATCTAAATTGAATATATTTTTTCAGCTAAGATATTGGCCATGGTTAGAAGACTATGTAAGTGGCCTTTTTTTCTGTTAATTATCTATTAATCTTTGATTTAGAACAATACATTCTACCTGAAATGAAGAAGAATTTAAAAGTGATACATTTTATAAAGTAAAGGATTGACAAAGGATTTCCTTACATTGCTCCCTTGTATGGAAGCAGTTCATCTTGGAACGTTCAGGTCTCACATGCATGCATACTAAATATGCTGGAAAGCCATTGTCTTAAAGTGATTACACATGCCACAGATATTGCTGCAGAAATGTTTATTTCAAATTGCCAGTAAAATTTAGCTAGGAGTAGTCAACGTTAAATGATTACATGTGTTTGTAATACACAGAAGATCTACTTGCATGAAAACATGCTAATGTATGCTGAATGCAACCCTGTTGATGGATAATGAATGCCTATGAAGCCATTAAAATGACCCTTAAAGGAAAATGTTACTGTAGGGAGAAGCACTGTCAGAGAAAAGTACTACCCCCTCTTTTTGTGCCCCAAAGCATTTGATTTTTCAACAGACTTGCATCTTTGAAGAATAATCATTAGTTGAAGGGCTCCTCTGCAGAGCATGACAGTTCAAAATGTTGTGGAAGCGGGAGCTGAGAAACCTTCAAAGAGTGTGTCCACTTGGCACCATTGATTGCAACATAGTTGGTATGTTTACATACTGACTGGAGCTGTCTTTTTTTCTTTTTAAAGTAATCCCTGCCTAATTTTGCTGTGTTTTCAGCTAACTGCTTCCATGAAATGTCAGAAAACTGCAAGCCCTTCAACTAATGATTACTCTTCAAAGGTTTATAACTGCTCAACACAAATGCTGTGGGACACGTGCCGGTTATTTTAGATCTTTATTGCTTCCGTCTCCCTCCAGTAATATTCCCTTTTAATGATCACTGTTTAAGGAAAAGGAAAACTGGGAAGCAAACATTTCTGGGAAGATTTTCCACAGCTTCACTTCAGGGATGAGCTTTGGAGGCTCTCTGAAACTGCAAGTTCAAGTGCCAAATTGCACGCAACAGATGGATATGTTCCCTGTTCTAACTAAAAGAGCTATGAACATTTGTGTGCCAGTCTAAATGAATGGGGTCAACTATTTGTGGGCATTGGATGCTTTCAACCCATATATAAATGCTTTCATTTTTACTACTATGATCAATTAGAAATTCCAGCACACTGCACCAATGGAAGAAAATCCAAATATGCAAATGGATATATATGTAGCAGTTGTCATTGGCTCACTACTCTTAATTATCATCACTCACTTTGATCACAATTATCCCAATCCTTTAAAACAGCAGAGAAATTGAGCTGAAATGAAATGCACATTTACGGTGGGAAGAAGGTTGATATTTGTATTAAATCAGAGTTCAGAGACACACCGATTCCCATGTACAATATCTATGACAAGTGATCCTCCAGTCTTCTGTAAGTCTATACATATATTATAGTAAAATAGTAGAGAAAATTTTAGATTTTTGTAATAATGTTACTGGGACCAAAACTGCACCACATAATTTACTGCGTTAAGTTAGCAGTCAGATAAGATTATTGGCTGAAACCTTCCCTCCATTGATGAACTGTACACTGCAAGGGCCAGGAAGCGAGCGGGCAAGATCATCTCTGACCCCTCGCACCCTGGCCACAAACTCTTTGAATCACTTCCCTCTAGAAGGCGACTCCGGACTGTCAAAGCTGCCACAGCCAGACATAAAAACAGTTTTTATCCACGAGTAGTTGCTCTCCTCAACAGCCAAAAATCTGTAGCCTCCCTTTGATCTGGTATTTTGTTGGTTCACATGCTTGATCAATGGTGTTTCATCATTAATGTTTTATTATTATTATTAATGTTTAGTGTTTTCTGAGTCATTCATAACTGTCACTGTATGTCATGTTTTTACTTGTGGGCGGAGCACCAAGGCAAATTCCTTGTATGTGAATACTTGGCCAATAAACTTACTTACTTACTTAGATAAAACAAATATATTAAACAAAAATCCAACACAGAAAACATTGTTGGAAAATAAATGCACATGGGCCAATAATATTGCCACTGGAGTAATGGAATGAATCATTTAAAATCAAGTCCAGTCCAGTTTATTGTCACATGCACATGAACGGTGAATAACAGGTGCAATGGAAATCCTGCAGCATCTCAGGCACGTATGTACTCAGACAATGCATAAACACATACATTATATGTAAGTTACACATAAATTCTACAAGACAGTGAAAAGAAAAGGACAAGTCATTCATGTAAAAACATACAATTAGAAAACAAGGCTATGGTTATGAAAGAGGTGGTCCATTGTGTTCTGTTGCTGAGGTAGAATTAGGGTAGTACAAGTTGTTTCAAAAAGTAACTATTCCTGAACCTATTGGTGGGACTTTAGACTTCTCTATCTCCTCCCTGACAGTAGCGGTGAGAAGAGAATGGTGGGGATCCTTGATGACAGATGCTGCCTCTTGAGGTCAGTTTCATGACATGATAATTTTATATTCTTACCTATCCCAACTAACAACATTACAGATAGCCCCAGTACTGTTACAGAATATTAAACTATGTAATTATCAATATATTTCCATATCTGTTGACTAAAAGCAGCACAGAATGCCAGCAGCACAATTTCTTGGAATAAATGACATTCAATTAGGAATTTTGGCATGGATTCTAGCTTTAGTCTGGTTAGTTTTGTTAGTATATTGATCTGAAATGTCTTCAGCACCAGATCAAATTCCAAGAATATCCTAAATTAAAGCATTGTTGGATCAAAGATTCAAGGTAACCTACTTCTAACTTCCCAAACCACCGATACCCCAAAACGTTGAATAAATATGCTAACGCCAAAAGAAGCAAAGTGTACCCTGTTGCTCTAGAGAAGTTTCAGTTCACTGACTGTCCATCCTTACCCCTGTTAAATGACCTCCCACTACTTTGACCCAGGTCTCACCCAAGTCACAGGGAGAATCTGGGGCAAATCTGTCAGACAACTCTGTTAAACTGCTGATTTACACCCAGTGCATGTCTGAATTAAGATGATCACATTGAAGAGCAAATTTATTCTGTTTTTAGGGCCTCTCTGTGCTTTTACTCAGTTGCTTCATACAGTGCCCTCCATAATGTTTGGGACAAAGACCCATCATTTACTTATTTGCCTCTGTACTCCACAATTTAAGGTTTGTAATAGAAAAAAAATCACATGTGGTTGAAGTGCACATTATCAGATTTTAATAAAGGCATTTTAATCAGTGTTATACATAGTCCCCCATTTCAGGGCACCACAATGTTTGGGATATAGCACTGCCACAGAGGGTAGTTGAGGCCAGTGCATTGGCTATATTTAAGAGGGAGTTAGATGTGGCCCTTGTGGCTAAGGGGATCAGGGGGTATGGAGAGAAGGCAGGTACAGGATACTGAGTGGGATGATCAGCCATGATCATATTGAATGGCGGCGCAGGCTCGAAGGGCCGAATGGCCTACTCCTGCACCTAATTTCTATGTTTCTATGTTTCTATGTCATGTAAATGTAAGTAGTCATGTTCATTATTTTGCTGCATATCCTTTGCAAGCAACGACTGCTTGAAGTCTGCGATTCATGGGCGTCACCACTTGCTGGGTGTCTTCTCCGGTGATGCTCTGCCAGGTCGATATTGCCGCCATAAGTTAATCTTTGTCCCATCTGTCCATAAGACCATTTTCCAGAACTGTGGTTGCTCTTTTAAGTATTTATTGGGAAACTGCAACCTGGCCATCCTATTTTTGCAGCTAACCAGTGGTTTGCATCTTGCAGTGTAGCCTCTGTATTTCTGTTCATGAAGACTTCTGCGGACAAATCGACACCTGAAGATTGTTTCTGATCTGTCGGACAGGTGTAAGGGGATTTTTCTTTATTATTCTTTATTATAGAGAGAATTCTTCTGTCATCAGTTGTGGAGGCCTTCCTTGGCCTGCCAGTCCTTTTGCGAATAGTAAGCTCACTAGTGCTCTCTTTCTTCTTAATGATGTTCCAAACAGTTGATAAAATATTAGTTAAAACAAATGCAGGTCCCTTGCAGTCAGAAACAGGTGAATTGATCAAGGGGAACAAGGGCATGGCAGACCAATTGAATAACTACTTTGGTTCTGTCTTCACTAAGGAAGACATAAATAATCTGCCGTAAATAGCAGGGTACCGGGGCTCAAATGATATGGAGGAACTAAGTGAAATCCAGGTTAGCCGGGAAGTGGTGTTAGGGAAATTGAATGGATTAAAGGCCGATAAATCCCCAGGGCCAGATAGGCTGCATCCCAGAGTACTTAAGGAAGTATCCCCAGAAATAGTGGATGCATTAGTCATAATTTTTCAAAACTCTTTAGATTCTGGAGTAGTTCCTGAGGATTGGAGGGTAGCTAATGTACCCCCACTTTTTAAAAAGGGAGGGAGAGAGAAAACGGGGAATTACAGACCAGTTAGTCTAACATCGGCAGTGGGAAAACTGCTAGAGTCAGTTATTAAAGATGGAATAGCAGCACATTTGGAAAGTGGTGAAATCATTGGACAAAGTCAGCATGGATTTATGAAAGGTAAATCATGTCTGACGAATCTTATAGAATTTTTCAAGGATGTAACTAGTAGAGTGGATAAGGGAGAACCAGTGGATGTGTTATATCTGGACAAGGACCCACATAAGAGATTAGTATACAAACCTAAAGCACACGGTATTTGGGGTTCAGTATTGATGTGGATAGAGTACTGGCTTGCAGACAGGAAGCAAAGAGTAGGAGTAAACGGGTCCTTTTCAGAATGGCAGGCAGTGACTAGTGGGGTACCGCAAGGCTCAGTGCTGGGACCCTGGCTATTTACAATATATATGAATGATTTGGACGAAGGAATTGAATGCAACATCTCCAAGTTTGCAGATGGCACGAAGCTGGGGGGACTCGGTTAGCTGTGAGGAGGATGCTAGGAGGCTGCAAGGGGACTTGGATAGGTTGGGTGAGTGGGCAAATGCATGGCAGATCCAGTATAATGTGGATAAATGTGAGGTTATCCACTTTGGTGGCAAAAACAGGAAAGTAGACTATTATCTGAATGGTGGCCAATTAGGAAAAGGGGAGATGCAACGAGACCAGGGTGTCATGGTACACCTGTCATTGAAAGTAGGCATGCAGGTGCAGCAGGCAGTGAAGAAAGCAAATGGTATGTTAGCATTCATAGCAAAAGGATTTGAGTATAAGAGCAGGGAGGTTCTACTGCAGTTGTACAGGGTCTTGGTGAGACCACACCTGGAGTATTGCGTACAGTTTTGGTCTCGTAATCTGAGGAAAGACATTCTTGCCATAGAGGGAGTACAGAGAAGGTTCACCAGACTGATTCCTGGGATGTCAGGACTTTCATATGAAGAAAGACTGGATAGACTCAGCTTGTACTCACTAGAATTTAGAAGATTGAGGGGGGATCCTATAGAAACTTACAAAATTCTTAAGGGGTTGGACAGGCTAGATGCAGGAAGATTGTTCCCCATATTGGGAAAGTCTAGAACAAGGGGTCACAATTTAAGGATAAGGGGGAAGTCTTTTAGGACCGAGATGAGAAAAACATTTTTCACACAGGGAGTGGTGAATCTCTGGAATTCTCTGCCACAGAAGGTAGTTGAGGCCAGTTCATTGGCTATATTTAAGAGGGAGTTAGATGTGGCCCTTTTGGCTAAAGGGATCAGGGGGTATGGAGAGAAGGCAGGTACAGGATACCGAGTTGGATAATCAGCCATGATCATATTGAATAGCGGTGCAGGATCAAAGGGATGAATGGCCTACTCCTGCAGTTAGAAACATAGATAATAGTTAGCCTGCACCGCCATTAGTGGCTGATAATAGCCTTCTATATAGTAACAGGGGCGTGCATTTCTCTGAAGATCTCCCCTGGTCCGAGAACACTGATGCAATTATTAAGAAAGCACATCAAAGCTGTGACCCCTTGTCCTGGACTTCCTGAGAAGATTACGGAGTTAGCCTGTCCAACCCCTTAAGAGTTTTGTAAGATAAGACTCTCTCGATCTTCTAAATTCTAGAGGTGCACAGTAGTCTTTCTTCATAGCATGCTGACAGTCTGGTGAACCGTCTCTGCACTCCCTCTATGGCAATAATGTCCTTCCTCAGATTTGGAGACCAAAACTTGAATACTCCAGCTCCCAGGAGTGGTAAAAGACTGCAAAAAATCCTTTTGTTAGTGAAACATCTCCCCTGCCCAGCAATCATCATCACTTCGATTACGCTCAAGGAGACTCTCTCCCTACCAGGTCGAGGGAATCTGATCGGTTGCATCATGACCAATTTGAGCCCCAGGAAAAAGGCTGGTTGTAAACACAGCATCGGCTCTGATCAAGGATCCACACCATCCTGGCCACTCACTCATCTCCCCACTGCCTTCAGGTAGAAGGTACAGGAGCCTGAGATCGGCAACATCCAGGTTCAGGAATAGCTACTTCCCCACAGCCATCAGGCTATTAAACTCAACTCAAACAAAACTCTGAACATTAATAGCCCATTGCACTTTATCTGCTTATTTATGTGTGTATATATATATATTCAATAGTATATGGTCACCCTGATCTGTTCTGTATTTATTTATGCCTACTATATTCTGTTGTGCTGAAGCAAAGCAAGAATTTAATTGTCCTATCTGGGACACATTACAATAAACTCTCTTGAATCTTGAATCTAATGAGAAGCAAGATCATCAGTGTGATTCATAACTGACTATGGACTGACTATTATGAACTGACTATTTTATATACTTTTCTATACCCCGTAACTCTGCTCCCACTCCCCATCCCGCCACTCGTAACAAGGCCAGAGTATCCCTTGTCTTCATCTTCCACCCTACCAGACGTTACATACAACAGATAATCCTCCGACATTTTCGCCACCTCCAATGGGATCCCACCACTGGCCACATCTTCCCATCTCCTCCCCTGTCGGCTTTCCGCAGAGACCACTCCCTCCGTAACTCCCTAGTCAATTCGTCCCTTCCCACCCAAACCACCCCCTCCCCTGGTACTTTCCTTTGCAACCGCAGGATATGCTACACTTGTCGATTTACCTCCCCCCTTGATTCCATCCAAGGACCTAAGCATGGGTGGAAGATTGCAACCTTCATGTGACCCGCCCTGTTTCAACGAATGCAATCAACCCGGCGTGCACAATCAAATAAGATCAAATAGAACAAGTTGTCCTACAATTTTAGGCTGTGCACGCCATAACCAAGAAGAAGAAAAAGGACCCAAGCAGTCTTTCCAGGTGCGGCAGAGGTTCACATGCACCTCTTCCAACCTCATCTATTGCATCCGCTACTCTAGGTGTCAGCTGCTCTACATCAGTGAGACCAAGCGGAGGCTTGGTGATCGCTTCGTCTAACACCTCCGCTCAGTTGGCAATAACCAACCTGATCTCCTGGTGGCTTAACACTTAACTCCCCCTCCCATTCCGAATCCAACCTTTCTGTCTTGAGCCTCCTCCATGGCCAGGGTGAGTCCCATCGTAAATTGGAGGAGCAGCACCTCCTATTTCGCTTGGGTAATTTACACCCCAGCTGGATGAACATTGACTTCTCCAATTTCAGGTAGTCCTTGCTTTCTCCCTCTTTCCCCTCCCCATCCCAGCTCTCCCACAGTCCACTGTCTCCGCCTCTTCCTTTCTTTCTTCCCGCCCCCCCCCCCCATCCCCTCATCAGTTTGAAGAAGGGTCTCAACACGAAACGTCACCCATTCCTTCGCTCCATAGATGCTGCCTCACCCGCTGAGTTTCTCCAGCATTTTTGTCTACCTACCATTTTGTTTGGTAATGTCATATATTGTAACTTTTGGATCCAGGGATTAGTACACATCTGGAAGGCATCCTTTGGATATTCCATTAGAAAATCATAGAGCCACAGAGCATGTCTCAGCTGCACTAGTCCCACCTGCCTGTGTTTGGCCCATATCCCTCTAAATCTGTCCTATCCATGTACCTGTCTAATTGTTTCTTAAACAATTTGATAGTCCCTGCCTCAACTACCTCCTTTGGCAGCTCATTCCATTCACCCACCACCCTTTGTGTGAAGAAGTCACCCCTCAGATTCCTCGTTTCCCCCTCACCTTAAACCTGTGTCCGTTGGTCCTCAATTTCCCTACTCTGGGCATGAGACTCTGTGCATCGACCCAATCGAATCCTCTCATGATTTTATACACATGGTGTTAATCATTTGAGGCTGTGACCAAACTATTGTGAGAGAGGCACTCTCCTGCTTGTCCTTTGGAATATACACTTGCCAAGATCTTGCTTTAACAGAATTCAGCATCACTTTTTGCAGAGGAGGCTACAATGCTGATTGGTATTGATGAACTATCAGCAGCAAAGGATGTGAAAGAATTTTCTTTGCCTGCGAAAACCTAGAGCCAACAGCAGTAGTTGAGCCTTCATCAGCCACATGACAAGTTGAAGGCGGCTATGCGTGCCCTCAGGACCCCAGAGCCTTCAGTAATGCTTTTCAAATCAATTTGGAATGTATTCAACAATGGAGATCCATAGAGCCTCTTTGACATGTGTTTGATTTTCTAACTCACCTACCACTTTGCTTCTTTGATGAGAAAAAACTTAAAGCCATGTGGCCAAAGTGGGTTTTTTAAAATTTAGATCCATAGTTCTTCTTATCACAACAAAGCTCACTGTGCGATTTTATACAAGCTGTGTAATTCTGAAAAATTATAGGTTGTCAGTAAGCAATACAAACACATCATATGATGCGGTTAGGGGTGGCGCTTAATGGAAATCCCTGGTAAGGATCGTTAGAAAGATTGTAAATCCTAAAGCCAAGTGTGGGTATTAGAAAACACAAAATGCATTCCATGAAAGAGCAGTTCTCAGAGCATCAATAACAATCCTTATCTTTCATTTTTATTTCAAGCTATTTGAATGTATTAGTGCCACCCTACATGGTTATTACCTCTTCTACCTTAGCCATACAAAGAGCTTCAGTCCCATTTATGCCTAACTATTGCAGAGGCAAGCCTGACCAAAAGGCAACACATTCTAAGACAGCTACGGTGGTGCACTATCCCTCTTTGTCTTCTATGACCTCTGTGACATTCCATGTTCTTGGGAGCGACTATATGTCCAGATGTGAAAAAACAACAAAAGATGTCTAAAAGCATATTTTTGTCCTTCACAGCTGGTCACTTTCAATCCAATCCTTTAACAACGGTAACAATTAGTGAGCAGGTCTTTGTGTTTAAGTCTCATTACGTGTTGCTTCGCAGGAAACTAATTACTATGAATGACGGGACAATATCACAGTGTCACAAAGAGTTTCAGACATCCAAAATATTGTAACCCCTGCTGGGTAGTGCTTTGGGGAGGAGGGGAGGGCATATTGAGTGACAAGTGGATCAGGATACCTTCTGTGGTGCATTTGTTGTAACATTGTAAAAATTGACCTGTATATGAATCACCATTGTAGTTAAATTGTAAAATTTCCTTCCATGCAATGTGACCTAGAACTTAATGGTATCAGATTTCATATTGCAAATGCATAATACCTAAAATTATTTGACCAAAAAAGTCACTCATTTTCAAAATATCTAATTTCCCATTGTTTCTAAAGGATTGTAAAACATCCAGTATGTTAATAAGCCAACTGATATGTAGTTAGGTTTCAAGACATAGGTCACACCCAGCCTTTGTAATTTTTCTACCAAATAATCTTCAACAAAAAGCGGTGAAGACCCTATTCATTAGGCCTAACGATGTTGTGTCTAACTCTGCAAGACGAAAGGAATTTACCAAAACCAAATAATAGTTACTTGTAAATGTCTAACGTAAAGGTAAACAAGAGGTTGGTCTAAACTTGACAAATCGGACAGGAAATGCTCAAAACAATCAATTTTCTTGTCACATTTCATTGAAATGAAATTCTGGCAATTGTTCCTTGAAAATCTAATCATCCAAAATGTTTGGTGAGGCACTAATAGTAGTGAAAAATGTCATATTTTCTTGGACCAAGTGTTTAAGAATTAATGTGATTCTTAAACAATGACATCCATCCACTTTGTTGATGTCTAATCTAGATATCTGTGGGTAAACAATCATCTGCATCTGAGATTTTAGCATAGTTTTTACTCAGGCTACACTTAAAAAAATCATACGATTGCACCATTATTAAATACCAAGGAATATGGGGAATGTTATGCCTTTTTCCTGGTAGCACCACATCAACACATTTACTTAATCAGACCTATAATCAAAGAATTTTACAAAGGACATATGGCACGTTTGAGCTTTTGCCGAATTAGTCAGATCCCCCTAAGCTTTTCTCATACTTTCTCCAATTTAATTTTGAAATATTTTCCCTTGAATAAGAAGATGAGTTGAGGACCCATTCCGGGACTAGAGCACATAATCCAGGCCAATATTGTGGGGCCAAACTACACTGTCAGGGTGTTGCTTTCGAATGGGAATTTAAATCTTATTTTCCTTGTTAGTGATGTAAAATATTTCAAAACATCAATGGAAGAACAAGAAACCTTTTCCTGACCAGCAGTGGATTATGTGATGACAAAATTTGTTTTTTATGATAAACAAATTCATGTCTTTTGAGCATTTTCATTAATTCCATCATAGCTCAATATTTATGAATGCCTAATATAAATATGTACTCTGTTTATTATATTCTTTCACTCAGATATGATATAAATGACTGAAGAGTTAAGATGTGCAAGAATATCAGTTTTCAATAATGCATGTTCTTGATGGAAGGAAAATGATCAGATTTCAAAAATTCAATGAGTATTGCTAAAATATGTAGATGATACCAAATTAATGTGGCTGATGGAATTGGAGGATTCTGTGCAGAAATTAAACAATTAGTTGGATAAAACACGTAAATGGGCAGAATGACGACAAATGACATTGAATGTGGCCAAGTTAAATAACAACATTCAGGGATTGAAAGGCAACCAGTATTCTGTCAAAGGCGATAAAATAACTATGAATGATGCTGGAAGATAACTGAACTTCGTAATGGATTCAAAGCCTGATTAATTAAGTGCAGAAACCACCAAAGCCACAGAATATTGAATAACATAGCCAAAAACAATATCAATGAATGTCATGATCAATCTTTAATTTATTATCAGGAGATTCTTTCAGTGTAGTGTTTAGTTCTGAGCATCAACATACAGTGCCCTCCATAATGTTTAGGACAAAGACCTAAAATTGAGGTGTGAAAGCACTGTCTGCCAGGCTTGTATTGCAGCCATCTTTAACTTATGCTTGTTACACAGATTGCAGCCATCTTTAACTTATGCTTGTTTTGGTGGCTAATCCTCTTCAGTTTTATCTCCAGCATATAAAAGGCATGCTCAGTTGGGTTCAGATTGGGTAATTGACTTGGCCACTCCAGAATTGACCAAATGTTACCTTTGAAAAACTCCTTTGTTGCTTTAGCAGTATGTTTGGGTTCATTGTCTTGCTGTAGAATGAATCGCCACCCAAGGAGTTTTGAGACATTTGTTTGAACTTGAGCAGATAGGATGTCTATACACTTCAGAATTCATTATGCTACTACCATCAGCGGTTGTATCATCAATGAAGATAAATGAGCCGGTAGCTTCAGCAGCCATACATGCCCAGGCCATAACACCCCAACCACCGTGTTTCACAGATGAGGCGGTATGCTTTGGATCTTGGGCAGTTCCTTCTCTTCCTCCATACTTTGCTCTTGCCATCACTCTGATATAAGTTGATCTTTGTCTCATCTGTCCACAAGACCTTTTTCCAGAACTGTTGTTGCTCTTTTAAGTACTTCTAGGCAAACTATAACCTGGCCATCCTATTTTTGCAGCTAACCAGTGGTTTGCATCGTGCAGTGTAGCCTCTGTATTCCTGTTTATGAAGTGTTCTGCGGACAGTGGTCATTGATAAATCCACACCTGACTCCTGAAGAGTGTTTCTGATCTGCCGGACAGGTGTTTGGGGATTTTTCTTTATTACAGAGATAATTCTTCTGTCATCAGCTGTGGAGGTCTTCCTTGGCCCGCCAGTCCCTTTGTGATTAGTAAGCTCACCAGTGCTCCCTTTTTTCTCAATGATATTCCAAACAGTTGATTTTGGTAAGCCTGAGGTTTGGCTGATGTCTCTAACAGTTTTATTCTTGTTTCTCAGTCTCATAATGGCTTATTTGACTTACAGTGGCACAACTTTGGTCCTCATGTTGATAAACAGCAATAAAGGTTTCCAACGGTAATGAAAAGACTGGAGGAAAGACTAGATGCTGAGAGCTCTTTTATACTTGCATTAAGGAGGCAATTAAACACACCTGAGCAATTACAAACACCTGTGAAGCCATGTGTCCCAAACATTATGGTGCCCTGAAATGGGGGGACTGTGTATAAACACAGCTGTAATTTCTACATGGTGGAACCAAAATGTATAAAAATAGCCTTTAATAAAATCTGACAATGTGCACTTTAACCACATATGATTTTTTCTATTACAAATCTCAAATTGTGGAGTACAGCAGCAAATAAAAAAATGATGGGTCTTTGTCATAAAAACATTATGGAGGGCACTGTACAAGGGAAGATAATAGAGTACAGAAGGCAGTGAAGAGGGCAAAAACTGTTCCAATGTCATCTATCTTGGGAGAGATCTTAACTTAAAGAGAACTAACTTTACTCATGGGATGGAGACAGAATTCATTGCCTCGAGATGGAGGTAACCGCCCATGTGCTGGATGCACTCCTACAATGATGTAGGGCAGAAACTTCCAGGGATTTGATAAAAGTATGACAGGATCACATCCAAATCAGGTAGGTGTGCAATTTGGAGGAAACGTCAGCTTGATGGTACTCTCATGTATTAGCTGCTGTCATATATCCTGTCTACGGCGTCCATTGCAGATATATATAGTATATGGAGTGAGTGTTTAAAGTGGTGGAAAGGGCACTGTTAAGATGGACTGCATAAACACTGCTAAAAGCATTTATTCCTTTATCCATGTTAGCATCTCCTTTATCCATGGTTAATTGCCTTTGACAAGTCAGAAGTTGAGTCAGTTCTGGAACTCAAATAACCTTCCTGTAGCTAATAATAGGTATAGTCAACATGGTAAAGCTATTAGATATTAGAAACATAGAAAATAGGTGCAGGCGTAGGCCATTCGAGCCAGCACCGCCATTCAATATGATCATGGCTGATCGTCCAAAACCAGTACCCCATTCCAGCTTTTCCCCCATATCCCTTGATTCCCTTAGCCCTTAGAGCTAAAGCTAACTCTCTCTTGAAAACATCCAGTGAATTGGCCTCCACTGCCTTCTGTGGCAGAGAATTCCACAGATTCACAACTCTCTGGGTGAATACACAACTCTCTGGGTGGGGGTGGATGGATCTTTGTTGGAGGGGTAACATTGACTGGGACTTCTGTTGTCTAAATATCAGTCAAATAATGTCCAGACCTTGCTGCATACGCCTTCATTATGAAGAATGTAAGGATGTGAGCTGTATTCATCAGCACATGTAAGAGTGTTTTCAATCTCGAATAGAAGAAACAGCATCAATAAAAGAGGTGAAGATGTTTTGACTTAGAATGTGACATGGAGAACTCCTCCATTGATATTTTGAGGTTGAGATGAAGGGCATCTCTCAATTGAAGCCTTTGTTCTCTCCGTGTTGTGTATGAATATATCCATTAATGCTAAAAAAGCACTTTCCTGATTCCAATTGATTTTCAATTTTATTCGGAATCTTTGGTGTCATAGTTGGTCAAATACTGTCTTCATGCCAAAAGGAATCAAGCTCTCCTCTCCTCATACAAATTAATCACTTATGTCCAAACTTGGACCAATGCCATTATGGAGCCTGGAGCTGAGTGGCTCTGGCAGAACCCAACCTGAGTATTGCTGATGTTATTTACTGGGAGCAATTGCTTCTTACTAGTACTGATGGCAACATCTTCAACCACTTTACTGACGCGAGGCAAATGGGAGACTAATGCGATTTGAATTTATTTTTGTAATGAAAATAATGTTAGACAATTTTCCATATCATTAGGCAGATGCCAGCATTGTTGCTGTACTGGAGCAGCTTAATCAGAGGCAAAAATACATCTGGAACTCAAATATTCAGCACTAAAGCTAGGATACTTTCAGATATCATAATCTTTAAACATAATGTTGAGCTCCTTAATACAGAGTGAATCAATTTGGCTGTAGACTGATATTAAACTAGTAAATTTAGGAACTGATATCATGAAATATTTTATACTTAATAATCAATACATGAAATCCAGATAGATACATGGCAGCACCAACTGAAATAATTGTATTTGTTCATACTATTGGCTGCACAATCTTCCTTATGTACAATTATCCTTTGAATTTTGAACAGAAGTTTCCAAACGAGAGGAGTTGAGTACAAGCGCAAAGAGGTCACTCTGTATTTGTACAGAGCCCCGGTGAGACCACACCTGGAGTATTGTGTGAAGTTTTGGTTTCCTAATTTGAGGAAGAACATTCTTGCTATTGAGGGAGTACAGCGTAGGTTCACCAGGTTAATTCCCGGGATGGTGGGACTGTCATATGATGAATGAATGGAGCAACTGGGCTTGTATTCACTGGAATTTAGAAGGATGAGAGGAGAATCTTATAGAAACATATAAAATTATTAAGGGATTGGACACACTAGATGCAGGATTCCCGATGTAGGGGGAGTCCAGAACCAGGGCCACAGTTTAAGAAAAGGGGTTGGCCATTTAGAACTGAGATGAGGAAAAAAATGTTCACACAGAAAGTTGTGAATTTGTGGAATTCTCTGTCTCAGAAGGCAGTGGAGGCCGATTCACTGGATGCATTCAAAACAGAGTTAGATACAGCTCTTAGGGCTAGTGGAATCAAGAGCTATGGGGAGAAGGCAGCAACAGGGTACTGCATTGTGGATGATCAGCCATGATCACATTGAATGGCCGTGCTGTCTCGAAGGGCCGAATGGTTTACTCCTGCACCTATTGTCTATGTATCTATTTAATGATAACTTGTTTAGCTAAGCAAAATAGACTAGACAGGTCCTAGATTTAACACCCCTGCGGAGGTAACCATTTGGAAGATATGTGGTAGCGGTTGACTGTTTTCCCTCAGTGCTGATGCAATCTTGACTTGAAATATCAAAATACACCTTTTGTCTCCTCATGTTCCAAATTTCTGCACCTGTGGTCTCTTTTGTTTTTAATGGTGCAGGTAATTGTGTAGCATCAGTGCAAAACTGGTGCATGCCTGGTCTAGTCGACTGGATTTGGGCATGAGTGAGTGACTTTGCAGGATCTAAACTAAAGAAGTCAAAGGCAATTGCATGGGCGGAAATCCCGGGGGGGGGGGGGGGGGGGGGGGGGGGGGGGGAGGGGGGGGACGGTGGTACACGCCCCCTCCATGTTTTGAGAGGTGGGGACAATCCTCCCATGTTTTGTAATCTGGATTTTGAAATTCGGTGACAAAAAAATCTATTAAAAATCTCCGCTTTCCGCGAGACAGTGGGGGTGGGACTGATGATCGAGGACACCGATTGGATCAGAGACACGTCGCTCCACAGGCAGTGGGGGGGTGGAGGGGGGCGGGATATGATGATTCAGCGCGATGGTTGGAGGAGGGAGGTGTCGGTCAGAGGCAGAAGTAGGGGGGTGGGACTGAGGATAGAGTGCAGTGATTGTAGGAGGGATAAATCCTGGTGGAGCAAAGATCATCGAACGGAGCTTGAATCGGCCTATTCGCGGGGTCTTTCACGCCCGGCTCGGCTTAAAATCGGCCGCGGGATCTTCCATCGCCCCGCGGTCAAATTGCTGCGTCGAGGCTCCCGATGTTGAAGCCCCCGCCCGGCAATGGAAGATCCCACGGCCCATTTTAAGCCGCGCCAGGTGATGAAAGGCCCCGCGAACAGGCTGATTAAAACCCCACGATTCGGGGCGGACGAAGCTACTGTTGCTGGAGTTCGGAGTCAGTCAGCTCCCGATGTTAACGTCCACAGGGCCTACGGCCGAAGCCTCCGAAGCCTTGCGTGTGTATGTGCGCGCGCATGGCCACCAAGAAATTTTGTTCCCCCCCCCCCCCCCATATTTTGATAGCGATTTCTGCCCCGCAATTGCATACTTTTATACATCAATAAAAGCATCAGTTTAGTTTAGTTTAACCAAACAAGCCCTTCGACCCACTGAGTCCACGCCGACCCCCGCTCATTAACAGCATTCTACACACACTAGGGACAACTTACCATTTTCCCAAGTAAATTAACATACAAACATGTATGTCTTTGGACTGTGGGAGGAAACCGTAGTTCCCAAGGAAAACCCATGTAAGTCACGGGGAGAAGGTACAAACTCTGTACACACAGCACCCATAGTCAGGATCGGACCCAGGTCTCTGGCGTTGTAAGGCAACAACTCTACCACTGAGCCACTGTGCTGCAGTTGGTGGGTCCTGAGACCAATAATAATTTGAAAATTAACCAATAAAACAATTTGAAAATAAATCTGAAAGGAAGATACGGGAGAATTTCAGAGCAAAGGATTTAGTTGATCGGATTGACATAAGGCAGGAAATCAAGAATGGCCAGAGAATTGGAGAAGTGTTCAGAAAAAGTGTACTGCACAAAACTGAATAATTTGCAAGCTATTCAATTACTTACTATGATAATTGTGGTGCAGAAATGTAACTAAATCCATGCCAGACATATAATGTTATTGCTAGATATAGCAGTGTATAATAAAACTTATACCATATGCATCTTTCAGATAAATGTCCCTCTGGGTAACACAGAGGGTATGTTTGTGTAAGCAATAGTATGGCCTTCAGCTTTAGACATAACTGCATGGTATTGTTAATAAACATAACCTTCTGGTCAATAGTTTACTGGTCTGGTTCTAATCTGTAATCAATATTAATATAATATTAAATATGTTTAAACACTAAACAATATTGGCTGCGCAGCTCTCCCTTGATAAATTGATTAGCGAAGCAGAACCACAGACCAGAGAGGTTCTAGGTTTAATATCCTTTTGGAGGTAGCACTTTGGCAGAAGTGTGGCAGAAGTTTCCTTTTCCCTCTCAGTCCTGAGTACATTGACTCGAAACACTGACATACACCTTTTGCCTCCACAGATGCGGCTTTACCCACTGAGTTTGTCCAGTGTTCTGTTTTTTTATTCCAGATTCCAGCATCTTTTTTCTAACAGGACTGCCCCAGCCGATCCATTATTTCTGCCTGTTCCTGTCTCACATAACTCATTTCCGAATACCTTGATTCCATCCTCACCTGGATCAACCTATTACCTGTCAGGCTTTTGTCCTGCCCTCCTCTCTTCCAGTCCCCCCCTACACACACACAATCAGTCTAAAGGCAGGCCCTGACCCAGTACATCACCTAGCCATGTTCTCCAGAGATGCTGTCCGATTCGTTGAGTTGCTCCAGCATTTTGTGTCTTTTTTCATAAATTAGCATCTGCAGTTCCTTGTTTCGACTATCTATTTTCGGGTGAAGGTAATTTAGAGGCATCAGCGCAACTGTAAGGGTAAAGTCGACTGGATTTGGGCATTCAATGTGGTAGTGTTTGGTAGACAAAAAGAACTTCCGATGTTGGAATCTCGATCAAACACAAAGTGCTGGAGGATCTCAGCAGGTTAGGCAGTGGAGGGAATGAACAGCCACGTTTCAGGTTGGATCCCTTCTTCAGACTAATTGAGTCTGTAGAAGAGTCCAGACCCAAAATGTCACTGGTCCACTAGCTACATGGATATTGCCTGAGTTGAGTTCCTCCAGCACTTTGTGTTTTGTGGCTATTATCAGCTGATGTACAAATGGTCTCATAGGGGTTTACATGTGGAAGCGACAGTGGTTAAGTTACTGCCCAAGATATTCTACATTTAACCCAGAAGAGAGGAATATGTTACCTGCACAACTTGTCAAACCAAGAAGCAGTTCTTCTATGGGCTCTCAAAGTCTCTAACCTCAGTCTGAAACCTCAGATTTAACAGAAGCAATTAGAACACATGCTTTTCAGATGTGCCAGGCTGCCCTTTAGCAATTTCAGCAAGGGAAATCATTTTCTTCCCATCTTCCATCAGACTATTCATACATACCATTGGAATAATGGAAGAACAACGTTTGTGAAAGGAAATAAAAGAGACAGAGAAGATCAGGCTACACAACGGACACAATTACAACTAGAAATTACCCTTCCACTAAAACAACCACTTCCTCAGTTATGTTTTTGATGAGGACTGCTTAAGAAGACAATGACTCAATCGGGAAATTTAGAAAGGCATATCCTCTTATTGGAAGAAAATATACAAAACTATTACATTTTAAAATGCTAGCTTTAATTTTTAATCAACCTCAAAATTATTTCCGAGAAGAGAGCAAACCAAAAGTCATTAAATGTTACAGCGATACATAAATCCCATTTATTCATCTTTACTAAATCAACCTGTTGGAAAGCGGAGAGCCTATAATACATGTATATACAATTTCAGCTGCAACAACACAAAATATATACCTTTTCAGATCCACTGATGCTCATCTGTAATTAATTACTACAACATCTGACAGAATATCAACTATGGAATGATAGTTTACAGATGCATCTTCGAGCTTTGTTGAATTAATTACCAAATTATGCCAGAGACCATTAAAATAACTATTATGCAGATGGTAAACGTCAACATTTTTAATGAAAATATTTCCTTAGAAACTTTTGATATCACAGTAATTCAATAAAAAGTATCACTGTAATATTGAAACCACTAAATTGCTATAGATTTTTTTTGCCAAGGTCGGATACACTTAAAATAAAGAACACAATTTGTCCCTTTTGTGGAAATATACACCACTTTAAGCAGCTAAAAATACTTCCACTAAGTAAGTGAACCAGTAATCAATAGACTGGTTTCACTTGCAATATAATCTGTTCTCACAGTGTACATTAAATGTTCAAATCCACCAGTACAGAATCCTTGAATGTGATATTTATATTACATTTTGTGCTGTAGTTGCAAAAACTAAAATTCCTGCAAAATTCTGAAATGGTTACAGACTTTTTGAAGAATTTCAACAAAAGTACAGTTAAAAAAAGACACCCGAGGGCAAAGATCAAAATTAACACTCAGATTATAAATTGACAATTAACAATTGCTGCTTAATTAACTAGTCAGAGAAAAGTAAGCCTTACTGTTGTAACTGATGTTCAACTCATTTTCTCAGCAAGTAACGAGGTGATATAATTCATTTGAAGTGTAGCAATATGTTAAAAATTATATAGCTCCATAGGATAATAATATAAATGTGCATAGCCATAAATCAGCTATATTGACTGGAATGTTTATTATGAAATCATAGCCTGAATAAATGGCAATTCAAAAAATAAATGAACTCGAAGGAGATTTGTTTAGCTCAGAGGACATTAATTAGAAAACGATGGATCCACAGCACATTTGCATTCCCACTTAACACGCTAGAAACCGTAGCTCAATGAAGTGGATTTCAAAATCTGCAGTTTTGATTATAGTTATCGGTAATATTTTGTCTTAGATAACTTGGTATTATCTATTGCAGAATGTGACTTCCAGACGTATTCCATGACAATGGCTCAGTCTTTCACTGTTTTCCACACTCCCTAAATCACTGTGTTCACCTCTGCCATTATTCCTTGTGAATTCAATTACTCACAATTTCATCTTTCAGAATAAACGATGTAAGAACGGAGACATGTTTGCAGCCTGATGGCAAAAATGCTAAGCAGATGAGTGATAAAATGGCAGAACCTATTGCACATTTTTCTCACCACAAGTGGAAAAGATGAGTTAATACAGAGTAATAGCAGGGGGATACAAGAAGCAGTGGATTATTTTAGTACAGTCTAATTTTCACACCACTTAGCTTTTTGAAACAAACATCGACTAATACACTGAAATTATCTGTAATAATCTCTCATTATAGCACTTATTAAAGAGAACTGAAGTGCAAAAGTACTACAGATTTTCTGTGAAATAAACTTTTAAGTGTATCTTCCAGAATTATTTTATTGGGTCCTGGACTATTTTCTTTCGACTGCATCTGGATAGAGTAATAGACAAATACTTGCTTGTAAAAATATCTATTTTTATTGTTCTGTTGAGTTTGCATATACTTTCAAACAAAGATAAAATGACTTAAATGTTAAGATTGAATTTGTCTTCCTTTCTTTATCAAATCCCTTTGCAAAAAATATTTAATTTCCAAAATATTCTAAATCAGCTGCACAAATGATAATATCAGAATTCATTAACTCTTTTTACAAACTTTTTTCTGAAGAAGAGTTTAGAATGGAAACATAATCAAAACATAGCAGCACTACAGAATATGAAGGTTCTACTGAGCTATATGCCACTTTACTTTTCAACTAAATGTATGGCTCCCTTAACTATTATTTTCTGACTTTATTTATAGAAGATCATCAGGGAAATGATAACTAACATTTTGCTTTCAAAGATTATCAAGATATGTTGGAAAGTGTTTTCTTGACCTCCTTTAGTACAAAACTTATGATTACTCCGAAGTAAATATTCTCATGGTGATTTTCTAAGGGAAAGGCTGGTGCTTACAGAGTGTCCTGGCATGCAACCTGTGAATGTCTATAGTTGCTGTCAGTCCCTAAGCTGTGGATATGAGAGACTTTTAGGCGCTGGGCGATGGTGCCACAGTCAAACCCCAGCGAAACGTTTGAAAAGTTGTACTGCTTTGAGTCAAGTTTTTCACATTGGTTCAGGCTTTGATGAAAAATATAACTATGTATATTTTTCAACAAATATCATTGTATAGGATATGCCTAATAATTTGTTTTGGTAAATATGCTTGTACTTATAAATTGGATAATATTTTGCTATTATGTACCTGGTTTAGCCATCATTATCACTCATTGGCCTTATTCGGGAAAGCAGTAGTTCCCAGAAGATGAGGCCAGATGTCCCAATCCTACACTAACCTACCAGTCTAGCACTGGTTAAAACCACAATAATTGACTCCAGATTCAAGTGCCCAGGTCGACATCAACTATGTAGAAATAAAGAACTGCAGATGCTAGATTACAGGAAAGGGATACAAAGTGCTGGAGTAACTTAGCCGGTCAGGCACATCCCTGGAGAATATGGATAAGTGACGTTTCGGGTCGGGACCCTTTTGAGACTGAGTTACTTCAGTACCTTGTGTCCACATCAACTATGATCAGCCTTGAGATCAGTTCAAGTGGGCTAAGGCATGATCAGCCAAGCTTTGCTCAGGCAGTGCCCATAGAGTCATACAGCACGGAAACAAGCACTTTGACTTAATTCATCAATGCCAACCAAGATACCCATCTATGCTAGTCCTATTTGCCATTGTTTGATTCATATTCCTCCACACCTTCCCTATCCATGTACCTGTCCAAATGTTTTGTAAATGGTATTGTAACTGCCTCAAGCATTTCCCCAGGCAGCTCGTTCCACGTACATATCACCCTCTGTGTGAAAATGTTGCTCTTCAGGTTCTTATTACATCTTGATATGCTTGCATTGGTATCCATATGGTTTACTTGCCTTCTTCGGTCAAGGCATTGAGCATAAGAGTCAGGAAATCATGTTGTAGCTTTATAAAAATGTGGTTAGGCTGTATTTGGAGTATTGTGTACAGTTCTGGTTGGCCCATTAGAGGAATGATGTGGAGGCTTTGGGGAGCGTGTGAAGAGGTTTACCACAATGTAACTTGGATCAGAGGTTATTGCAGGCTAGGTTAGACAAATTTGGATTGTTTTCTCTGGAACATCGGACGTTGAAGGGAGACCTATTAAAAGTATATAAAATGATGAGAGGCATAGATAAGGTAGACAATCAGAAACTTTTGGAAGGGTGAAATGTTGAAGAGAAAAGGGCATAATTATAAAGTCGGTTTTGGGCAGCACCATGGCGCAGTGGTAGAGTTGCTGCCTTACAGCGCTGGAGACCCGGGTTCGATCCTGACTCCAGGTGTCTGTATGGAGTTTGTATGTTCTCCCTGCGACCGGCATGGGTTTTTTATGGGAGCTCCGGTTTCTTCCCACACTCCAGAGACGTACAGGTTTGTAGGATAATTGGTGTTGTAACATTGTAAATTGTCTCTAGTGTGTGTAGAAAAGTGTTAATGTGTGGGGATTGCAGGTAGCTGCAGACTCGAAAGACCGAAGGGCCTGTTTTCAATGCTATCTCTAAACGAAACTAAGTCAGAGGGCGAAAGTTTAAAGGAGATGTGCAGGGCAAATTTCATTTTGCGCAAGAATGGTGGGTACCTGGAACATGCTTCAAGGGATAGTAGTGGCACTTAAGAAGCTTTTCGATAGGAAAATGAATATGCAAGGAATGGAGGGATCTGGATCACATGCAAGCAGGGGAGATTAATTTAACTTGGCATCACGTTCGGTACAGACATTCTGGGTTGAAGGGCCTGTTCCTGTTCAGTACTGTTCTATGTTTTGTGAGGCATTCCTTCATGGTGACAGTGTTCAAATCCTGAAACTTACTACCAACAGCATCGGACCAGAAAACCTCTGGACAATTGGTGATGGGTAATAATTCCAGCATGCTTAGATCCCAAAAATATTAAGAACATCTTTCCCATATGATCTTCAAGCATGATGACACCGTGAACGTGCAAAGAATTTCAAGCCGACAAATATTGGTCCTGTCACCTGATGGTTCACAGTGTTAAGAGCAGGTGTAGAATTACTAATCCACGCTGAGTGAGGATATCACTTAAATAATGGATCCCGACAAGTTGAACGTTCTGTCAAATCACTCACTAGTTTGAAATCTTTTGCGGATCTGTGAAGCTTTTTGCCAACCTGCTGCAGATAATTTGTACAGAGTATAACCCTACTCTCCCCTAATTGTGGTTTCAAGCAAATAGTTTGAGTAAGTGAGAGGGGGTGGGAAGAAATAAATAAATAACCCTTCAAGGAAGAGATAATGTTAAATCCCAAATTGACTTTTTAAAAGTGCAAAGAATAAACTAAACATAACACCTGCAGTAAAGTAAGCAGAACATGCAGATGACTTAGAGCAGGGCAGGGCTAATAGTTATGACATGGTATTTGAATGAGAATTAAGCAGCTTAGCATTGCTTAGAATATAATAAAATTGCAGTAAGCATTATATTGATGTAGTAGAAACATATACCTGGATACATTTGAAATGGAATTATCACTGTATAAAATGAACGTAGTCTGTTCAATAGAATAAAATAAATAACTAAAGCAGGTGTCGCTAATGACAGTATTCCTGTATTACAACAGAAAAGCTTTAAAAATGATGCTGATAGCACATATTGACATGCCATGATTTATGACTAAATGCTTTTAAGAGCTTTAAACTTATGGAACAATCTTAGCTAGATGGATCAAAATGTTTTTAAAACTCAAACAGCTAAATTAGAGATAGGATATAATTCCACTATGATAAAATCATATCATTTGAGTATGACTCAAGATGGCTAATAATTTGATATCATAGTTTCAATAGATATGGAAATGCAAAGCCATACCCAATACTTGATTTGTTGATTGAATTGGGCAAAATGCTTACTCAATTTTTGAAGAAAGCCAATAAAATGGTCTTTAACTCTGAATTGATATATATTACATGAAAAATGTCAAGGGAAATCATGCAATATTCTGTCGTTGAGTCTACTTTTTGCTCATCTCTAAATGCTTCATAATTGTAATATTGCTTTAAACAGGTCGTGGATTCCAAGTTTCCAGTAAAGAGTTGCAAAGAATGCCCGTAATATACAGTAAATACAATTTCAAACTTTGCTTTTAGCAATACTGAACTGACACTGTTATATTATAAAGTCAGTTGTTTAACAAGTTCTCTTGCTTAGATGTTTACTTTTCTCCTGAATTGAATGTGTAAATTGTGTCTAAAAACACCTTACAAAAGCAGGTTATCCAGCTAACTCTGTATAGCTAAGATTTTAATATCAGAGAAAGCCAGATATATGAAAATGTTGCGATAAGCTATTATAGCATTAGCAATGGGACTGAAAGATCCGGGTGATTTCTAAATTTCCACAGCTTTTCTTTCCAATAATCTCAAAATATGTCCTACCATCATTAAAAGACACTATAATATATTATTGGGGAATCACAAACTTTCCCAGTTGACTGTGCCTGAACCCCTCTGCCAGTGGATCATCAACTTTCTGACAGGAAGCAGTATGTGAGGCTGGGAAAGCACATCTTGGACCCACAGACCCTCAGCATAGGAGCACTGCAAGGTTGCGTACTTTCCCCTTCTCCTTTACTCTCTCTACACCAACGACTGCACCTCCACAGACTCCTGTCAATCTTCTCAAGTTTGCGGACGACACAACCCTGATTGGACTGATCCAGGATGGGGAGGAATCTACTTACAGACAGGAAGCAACACATCTGGTGTCCTGGTGCCATCGCAACAACCTGGAGCTCAATGCTCTTAAGACGGTGGAATTGGTTGTAGACTTTAGGAGAGCTCCCCCTCCCCTCCCCCACTCACCATCAACAACACCACAGTCACATCTGTCGAGTCATTTAAGTTCCTTGGAACCATCATCTCTAGGGACCTTAAATGGGGGGACTACCATCGACTCCACAGTCAAAAAGGCCCAACAGAGGATATACTTCCTGCGGCAGCTGAGAAAACACAATCTGCCACAGGCAATGGTGGTCCAGTATTATACTGCCATCATAGAGTCTGTCCTCACCTTCTCCATCATGGTCTGGTTTGGCTCAGCCACCAAGCATGACATCCGGAGGCTGCAGCGCATCATTCGATCAGCCGAAAAGGTTATTGGCTGCAACCTTCCTTGCCATCGACGAACTGCACACTGCAAGGGCCAGGAAGCGAGCAGGTAAGATCATCTCTGACCCCTCTCACCCTGGCCACAAACGCTTTGAAGCACTTCCCTCTGGAAGGCGACTTCGGACTATCAAAGCCGCCACAGCCAGACAAAAAAACAGTTTTTATCCACAAGCAGTAGCTCTACTCAACAGCCAAAGTTCTGTAGCCTCCTTTTGCTCTGGTATTTTATTTCATTCTTCACATGTTTAAATTATAATGTTTTATTTTTAATTGTCTACTGTATATCATGTTGTTACTTGTGAGCAAAACACCAAGGCAAATTCCTTGTATGTATACATATTTGGCTAATAACATTTATTCAATTCAATTAAAATCAATTGGTTGTATTTTTAATCTGTGTGCCATCCTCAAAGAGCACATAGGTAACCAGAATCTGCCACAGAAACAAAATGCTGGCGTAACTCAGCGAGACAGGCAGCATCCCTGGAGAGAAGGAATGGGTGATGTTTCGGGTCAAGACCATATGCGTCTGTCTGACTGAATTACTCAAGCATTTTGTGTCTACCTTTGGTGTAAACCAGCATCTGCAATTCCTTCCTATCAAAATCTGTAAGATGGAAGAGTGAACACAAATGTATATATACCTATTAAATTAAACAACAGAGGAACTGGTATAATGATATAATTGAAAGCAGTGTACATAAGTATATAAACCATTCATAAAACAATGAACAGTACAAGTAGTAATAAATGAGAAGGATATAATAGCCATCCCAAAGAAAAGATTGCAAATTGATTGAGCTGGGAATGAAATATTCCAGGACATTTAACTTTGACGAGGGTTTGGCAAAGTGGACAAAAAGCAGGACAGCCCTATTAAAGAATAGTGGAGCAGCGTGTATCCTCCGAGAGCAGGCCTGGCTTGCCCGCTGTCCACAGGAGGCAAGCTGCCGAGCCTTGCCTTGCTTGTCCCCGAGCACAGGAGAGGAGGGAGAAGAGATCCAAGGTGGCGGCGGAGGACACAAGGAACAAAGGGCCGGTAAGCAAACCGGCTGCAGGAGTCAGTGCAGTGCACCTAGATGATAGAGGGGGCCACTGGACCCCTTGCAGCAGCCTGCAAGGAGCTTAGCTGGTTCGAGCCGCTCCAAGGGGCCGATGTGCACACCTGAAGCGACCAGAAGTAGTGGAGGACATGGCATAAGTGCCATATACATTCATATAAAGGCAAAAATAGTGGTCAGGCTGTGATTATCTATCTTGGTTAGAGCAAAGGAAAGTTTATAATGTTGCCAAAAAGTAGTATTGGGAAATGGGAACATTTCCTGAATTTGGCAAAGGAGGGCGAGGGAATGATAAGCAAACTAACAGCACAAGATGAAAGCAAGCTACTGAAAAACATGGCTGCATAAGGAAGCTTCTACCGACACGCAAAAAGAAAAAAAAACTTGTTAATGTTAGTCCCTTGCAGACTGAGCCAGGAGAAAGTGTATTGGATAAAAGGAAAGGCAGACAAATTAAATAAATACTTTACATCCGTCTTCACAGTAGAGGACACAGAAAATCAACGGAAAATATTGGAAAGCTACAGAATGAAGAGAAGGGTAAAGAAATAGAATTTGCAACAAAAAAAAAGAGAATTAGTGGGACACAAAATGACACCTTGAAAGGTAGCAAACGTAATGTCAATATTTAAGAAAGAAGGGCGAGAGAGAAAACAGGAAACTATAGATCAGTTGGCCTCACATCAGTAGTTGGGAAAATATTGGATTCTATTATTAAGGAAGTGCCAACTAGATACTTAGAAAATAATAATTGGATTTGGCAGAGTCAACATGGATTTATGAAAGAGAAATCATGTTTGACAAGAGTGAAGTCCTGGGTATACTGTATTAATATAAACAGTTCAATTCCAAGTTGAGAAGCTGTGACTAATCGTTTGCAGCAAGGATATGTGTGAAATACCTTTTAAGTGTTCAATTTTTTTTATCAATGATTTAGATGAGGAAATTGAAATAAAAAAATTTGTGGATGATGCAAAGGTAGACTTTTGAGGGCAACAGGGGTGGATACAGATGAATGAAATGAATAGGCAGAGACTTGACTGATGGAATAGAATGTAGAAAACTGTGCGACTATCTACTTTGGTGGACGTAATGCAAAGCAGAGTATTCTTTAAATTGTAAGAACATGAAAGGCACTGGTGTTCTGAGAGATGCATGCAAGAATCACTGAAAGTTGACATGCAGTTGGTCTATCTCACAAGAGGATCTGAGCACACAAGTGGTGACATCTTGTTACAAATATATAAGGCATGTGTGAGACTGTACCTGGAATATCTTGTACAAATTTGTGAGTATAACCTTGGCTTTACACTCTCAATAGAGGAACTGATGCAACAATTCAGCAGATTAATTCCAAGGGCGGGTGATTAGTTCGACAAGGAAAGATTAAGAATGGGCCTACAGTGCACTTCATAATGTTTGGGATGAAAACCCATAATTTATTTATTTGCTTCAGTAAGCCACAATTTGAGATTTGTAATTGAAAAGAATCACATGTGGTTAAAGTGCACATGGTCAGATTTTTTAATAAAGGCTATTTTTACACATTTTGGTTTCACCATGTAGAAATTACAGCTGTGTTTATGCATAGTCCCCACATTTCAGGGCACCATAACGTTTGGGACACAGCAATGTCATGTCACTGAAAGTAGTCATGTTTAGTATTTTGTTACATATCCTTTGCATGCAATGACAGCTTGACATCTGCGATTCATGGACATCACCAGTTACTGGGTGTCTTCTCTGGTGATGCCCTGCCAGGCCTGTATTGCAGTCCCCTAGTCCCCTTTTTGGGGGCTAGTCCCCTTCAGTTTTCTCTTCAGCATATAAAAGGCATGCTCAATTGTGTTCAAATCAGAGGATTGACTTGGCCACTAAAGAATTTACCATTTTTCAGCTTTGGAAAACTCCTTTGTTGCTTTAGCAGTGTGTTTGGGATCTTTGTCTTGCAATGAGTTTTGAGGCATTTGTTTGAACTTGAGCAGATAGTATGTGTCCATACACTTCAGAATTCATTATGCTACTAACATCAGAAGTTGTATCATCAATGAAGATAAATAAGCCAGTACCTTGCCATCACTCTGATAAGTTAATGTTCGTCTCATCTTTCTTCAAGACCTTTTTCCAGAACTGTGGTTGCTCTTTTAAGTACTTCTTGGCAAACTGTAACCTGGCCATCCTATTTTTGCAGCTAACTAGTGGTTTGCATTTTGCCATGCAGCCTCTGTATTTCTGTTTATGAAGTCTTCTGTGGACGGTGATCATTGACAAATCCACACCTGACTCCTGAAGAGTGTTTCTGATCTGTCGGACAGGTGTTTAGGGATTTTTCTTTATAATAGAGATAATTCTTCTGTCATCAGCTGTGGAGGCCTTTGCGATTAGTAAGCTCACCAGTGCTCTCTTTTTTCTTAATGATGTTCCAAACGGGGTCATGGAAAGAGCGTTCAAATCGCGGCCCTGTTTTCACCAATCTTTCCACTACCATGCACAAGAAGCACAAGAAACGCAAGACACATTGTATGCAGATGCCGAGAAGTGTGTTCAACTCTGGCTGAACAATTTCTAATCTTAGGTACACAAAATTGCTGGAGAAACTCAGCGGGTGCAGCAGCATCTATGGAGCAAAGGAAATAGGCGACGTTTCGGGCCAAAACCCTTCTTCAGATTGATGGGGGGTGGGGGGGGAGAAGGAAGGAAAAGGGGAGGAGGAGGAGCCCGAGGGCGGGCGGATAGGAGGGTGGGAGGAGACAGCTAGAGGGTTAAGGAAGGGGAGGAGACAGCAAGGGCTAGCAAAATTGGGAGAATTCAATGTTAATGCCATCCGGACGCAAGGTCCCCAGGCGGAATATGAGATGCTGTTCCTCCAATTTCCACTGTTGCTCACTCTGGCAATGGAGGAGACCCAGGACAGAGAGGTCGGATTGGGAATGGGAGGGGGAGTTGAAGTGCTGAGCCACCGGGAGGTCAGGTTGGTTATTGCGGACTGAGCGGAGGTGTTCGGCGAAACGATCGCCCAACCTATGCTTAGTCTCCCCGATGTAAATCAGCTGACACCTAGAGCAGAGGATGCAGTAGATGAGGTTGGAGGAGATGCAGGTGAACCTTTGTCGCACCTGGAACGACTGCTTGGGTCCTTGAATGGAGTCAAGGGGGGAGGTGAAGGGACAGGTGTTGCATTTCTTGCGGTTGCAACGGAAAGTACCCGGGGAGGGGGTGGTGCGGGAGGGAAGGGAAGAATTGACAAGGGAGTTGCGGAGGGAGCGGTCTTTGTGGAAGGCAGACATGGGGGGAGATGGGAAGATGTGGCGAGTGGTGGGGTCACGTTGGAGGTGGCGGAAATGGCGGAGGATTATGTGTTGTATTTGCTGGCTGGTGGGGTGAAAGGTGAGGACCAGAGGGACTCTGCCCTTGTTGCGAGTGCGGGGATGGGGAGAGAGAGCAGTGTTACGGGGTATGGATGAGACCCTGTTGTGAGCTTCATCTATGGTGGCGGAGGGGAATTCCCGTTCCCTGAAGAACGAGGACATTTCTGATGCCCTGGTATGGAATGTCTCATCCTGGGAACAGATGCGGCGTAGGCGGAGGAATTGGGAGTAGGGGATGGAGTCTTTACAGGGGGCAGGGTGGGAAGACGTGTAGTCCAGATAGCCATGTGAGTCAGTGGGTTTGTAATGTATGTCGGTCAGGAGTCTGTCCCCTGCGATGGAGATGGTGAGGTCAAGGAATGATAGGGAAGTGTCGGAAATGGTCCAGGTGTATTGGAGTGCCGGGTAGAAGTTGGTGGTGAAGTGGATGAAGTCAGTCAGTTGTTTGTAGGTGCAGGAAGTGGCCCCAAAGCAGTCGTCAATGTAACGGAGATAGAGGTCGGGGATGGGGCCCTGGTACGCATTGAACAAGGATTGTTCAACGTACCCGACAAAGAGGCAGGCATAGCTGGGGCCCATGCGTGTGCCCATAGCTACGCCTTGTGTTTGGAGGAAATGGAAGGAGTCAAATGTAAAGTTGTTGAGGGTGAGGACCAACTCCGCTAAGCGGAGGAGAGTGTCAGTGGCTGGGTATAGGTTGCTCCTCTGGTCGAGGAAGAACCGGAGGGCTTTGAAGCCATCCTGGTGGGGGATGGAGGTGTATAGTGACTTGACAAGTGACTTCCAAGTGACTTCCTCCCACCCTCCTATCCGCCCGCCCTCGGGCTCCTCCTCCTCCCCATTTCCTTCCTTCTACCCCCCCCCCACCCCCCATCAGTCTGAAGAAGGGTTTTGGCCCGAAACGTCGCCTATTTCCTTCACTCCATAGATGCTGCTGCACCCGCTGAGTTTCTCCAGCAATTTTGTGTACCTTCGATCTTCCAGCATCTACAGTTCCTTCTTGAACAATTTCTAATCTGATGTGTGGACTCGATAAGAAGTCGGCAATAAGATGATTTTGGTAAGCCTAAGGTGTGGCTGATGTCTCCAACAGTTTTATTCTTGTTTCTCAGTCTCATAATGGCTTATTTGTCCTTCATTGGCACAACTTTGGTCCTCATGTTGATAAACAGCAATAAAAGTTTCCAAAGGTGATGGAAAGACTGGAGGAAAGTCTAGGTGCTGAGAGCTCTCTTACACCTGCATTAAGGAGGCAATTGAACACACCTGAGCAATTACAAATGCCTGTGAAGCCATGTGTCCCAAACATTATGGTGCCCTGAAATGGGGGGACCATGTATAAACACAGCTGTAATTTCTACATGGTGAAACCAAAATGTATAAAAATGACCTTTAATAAAATCTGATAATGTGCACTTTAACTGCATGTGATTTTTTCTATTACAGATCTCAAATTGTGGAGTACAGAGGCAAATAAATAAATAAATGGGTCTTTGTCCCAAACATTATGGAGGGCACTGTACATCACATTTATTTATTTATAGGGGAGAAGTTTGTATATACAAAGTCATAGTCATACAGCTAAATAGCAAGCATACAGGCCCTTTGGCCCACCTTGTCCATGCCGATCAAGTTGGCATACTGGACCAGTCCTGTTTGCCTACATTTGACCTCAAGCCCTCTAAAGCCTCGATCAATATATCTGTCCAAATGTCTTTTTTTTTTTTTTTTTTTTTTTTTTTTTTTTTTTAATTAGAAGTACGGTAAATTACAATACTACACAACACATATATCTTAATACATTTTTTGTACCGCTTCATTTTTTTTTGAGTTTTAAGAAAAAGATAGAAGTAAGGCAAGTAAAGAAAGTGCGCAAGAGTCGTGAAGTGCAAGAGTGTTGGGAAAAGAAAGCCCCTTAGAAAAGAAGTTAGAGAAGGAAGTAAAGTGAGAAAATAGACCCTAGGAAAGAAAGAAAGAGAAAATAGAAACAATCGCTCTATTATAACATTAAACTCCGCAGAAAGGGGACTACCAACCAAGTCTGTTTTTGTTGTTTTACCTCCCGTTACCAGGTCCTGATACCATTTATTTATTTATTTATTTATTTAAATTACTATTGCACCTCATACTTGTAATAGGTCCAGAAACATAGACCACGTCTTTTGGAATTGGTCTGCTTTACCTGCTAAGAGGAATCTCATCTCTTCCAGATGTAATGTTTCAAACATATTTGATATCCACATTTTTATTGTTGGTGTGGTGTCCAAATGTCTTTTAAAAGTCATAATTGTATCTTAGTGTATAGCTACCTCTGGCAGCTCATTTCAGATGTGAACTACACTCAGAGTGAAAAAAGTTTCCTTGAGGTCCTTCTTAAATCTTCCCTCCTCACATCATTAGTTTTAGAATCCTTTATCCTGGCTGTGAGTGTTCACTTTATCCATTATATTAATTATCTTGTGCAACTCAATAAAGGTTACCTCTCAAAAGAAAAAAGTCCATTCCTATCCAACTTCTCCCTCTAACTCAAGCCCACAAGCCCAAGTAAAATTCTTGCAAATCTCTTCTGCACCCTTTCCAACAAATGACATTGAACCTTTGGAATGTTTCTGCCAGAGGGCTGTGGAAATTCAGTCACCTAACATATTCAAGACAAAGATAGACTTTACGCTGTCACGAGAAGGCATTCTGATTAGTGCAGAAAAATGACACTATATTATCCCCAGATTAGCAATGAATAAAGTCAGCTATGATTATATTAAATGGGAGGTGAATGGTTTACTTTAACATATTATTTATGTCCTTATTTACACAAGCCAGTTTTGACGAGACTGTGTGTGTAATATCTGTATGGTCAATCATAGCATTACTAATATTTATCAGTGTCTATCATAAATGACACCATTATATCAGGAAACTGCAATTATACTATTTGAAATTTTCTTTGGATCACACAAAGTTGCTTTCCCTCTCCTCGACCATTTTTATGGAGGTATCTTTCTTATTCTATCAACTTGTTTTGGTTTAAGGAGTATGGCTCCGTCTTCCTCTCCAGGACCAACTTTGAGAACATTCACTGTTCTGTCAGATTTGTTCGCTGATAAACTGACTTTTGCAGAGATTGAAGTAGGAATGATAAGCATCCACCAAGAAGCCTTTTAATAGAGCATGTAGTTCCAACTAATTAAATATTTCCAAATGTTGTTGCAGATTACATTTTCTTCGTGGATTTTATTTAATAAACGTGCAGAAATCTTTGACAAACTTGCATTGTAATGGCAATTCATAACTAAAATATCATTTTTCATAAATGTATAACATTGGTTATCCCTGCTTTAGCACAATCTTAGATTGGATTATTTCCAACAGTGGCATTTTTGGCAATCACCCTCATCTTTAGATCAATATTTTAATAGGAAGATCAGTTGAATAAGAGCCAACAATAATTGACACAGCACACGGGCTTAATGACAAAACAGCAGACATTTTAAAAGACACTAAGACATATACATAACACCAACTTATGAGAAAAAAAAATGAACTAAGAATTGAGCACACTTCAACTTCAGATGCAATAAAGATAGGCAGCATTTAAAATTAAAGTGGAGGCAAGCTATTTAAAATAAAACAAAAGATTTAAGTGGATTCCAGATAGAACAAGAAAAACATGGAGGGTGGGAAGGAGAACTGAGGAGTAAGAAGGAAGTAAATGTGGAAATGAATAAAGGAGAAATGTTCTTATGTGCTGGAATATTACTTATCCAGCTAAATTATCCCACTAATAGGAATACAGGAAGCCTAAAACATGTTTCCCTCACCACAATTATTAGGTATTTTGACAAATTCTTGGTGTTGCAACGTGTTCAAGGAGAGCCAGCTTGGGGATTATGCAGGATCACAGCTCTTCGGCCAGAATGGTACAATCAGTCAAATGGCCTCTTTCTGTGCCATAAATTGCAATGATTTGATGATTTCTAGTTTAGGATGTCAAAATCTCTGATCTCAGTTTTGAAATGAAGCTGTGCAACTTGCAATATTTTAACACATTGTTAGAGTAAAACATTAAGAGATAACAATAGCTTTGAACAGATTGTTAATACATTTATTTGCCAATTCATTTTTTAAACATCATATCCCCAAATCGCAAAGAGAAAGATTATCTGTTTTATTGATTTTATGTATCTGAGGAGTTGAAACAAAAAAGTCAACCAAGTTTTGGATTACAACATTTTAGTCCTGGGTTATAAGCAATTGTCAGTTTTCTTTTTTCAAGATTTTTATTCATTTGGTTGCAACTCGTTTATTAAGAATCATTCCATTCAGAGTTGATGATGAGGCATATCAACAATTGTATTCATTAAGAGTTAGAAGACATTTTGTTGGAGATCTTACAGTAGAAATTTATCTTCGGTCACCACCACTAAAAATGCTGGAATAGAATCATTGAAGTACAGGCTTTTGATGTTAATGGAATTAAATATCAGGAGGAACAGGAGGAAAGCACAATATGGGGCCAATACTATAGTTTCAATTTAACACTAATGACAAGATTCCATGGAAGCAAAGCAAAAATTGAAAGAGACATTTAAAAACGTATCAAAAGCTATGCTGGGCTATTTGTCTACTGCAGCTTGACAATATATTCTTATTAAGTGAAAGTAGACAATAAAGACTGTGACAGCAGGGAGGAATCCACAGAGGGCGCAAGAATTGTCAACCCAGGCTCAGCTGGACACGCATACTGTACCTCAGGGATTACTGAACAGGATATATTCTGCGGCAGCAGCAAATAATGTGCAATGTATTGGCAGGTGTCCCAGTCACAGTGTACAGACTTACAAGAGCTAAATAGACACGCTCTCAAGCATGCAAACCTGACATTAAAGCCTTTGCAACAAGGTCTTCACTTCTGGAAAGTGCAACCAGTTGAATGAAGCATCAGATCTTCATCATTGGCTTGGCACTCTGTTGACCTTATACAGGAAGTATCATATCCTACTCTTGGCCAAGAGTCACCCTTGCAGCAACTCATTGCTAGTAGTGGTGTACAGGTGAGCTGGGAGAGGAGTGATGAAGAAAGGGACCATGAAAATGTGTCTTTTTTTTTACTTCTACCAGTTCAAATATCAATACCTGCTTCAATTCTGCCTGAAAAGCAATTTATGGCAGATCCCTCTGGGTAAGGATCTGAGCAGTCTCTTTATTAGTTGAAACTGCAAGGACTACACCACTTGTCTGTGGAAGAAGAAACTAAGTTATGCCTATGTGTGAATTACAAAATGTTAGATTGCTAAACTGTTATAATTTTGATGGATCCAAAAATCCTTAATTTCCACTGCCTTTTTCTAATTCCTGATTGGCACCCAGAAGAGACTTTTAAAAAGCTATCAATAACTGGCAGGCTATTTGTTTACTTCAGCTTGACAAGATATTCTTATTAAGTGATAAACTTGATAATTTCTACCATGAAAAAGGATTTGTGTCTCATTAATTTTATTCAGAATTTTTAGAAAAGGGCGATGGAAGTAGTTTACATGGACTTTAGATAAGGTTCCACATGGTTGGCTGCTCTGGAAGCTTTGATCACATGGGGTCCAAGGAGAGCTACCTAACTTGACACAGAATTGGCTTCATGATAGGGAGTAGCTGGTAGTGGTGGAAGATTATTTTTTGGTCTGGAGGCCTGGCCTGTGACCAGTGATGTGCCTCATGGATCAGTGCTGCACCCATCATGTCATTGAGTATAGAAATTGGGATGCTGTAATAGTTGTGTAAGGCATTGGTGGAGTCACAGTTGGCATACTGTGTTCAGTGTTGGTTACCTTGGCACAGGAAATATCCCATTAAACCTCAAAGGATGCAGAAAAGATTTACAAGGATGTTGAGTGGACTCGAGGGCTTGAGCTATTAGGAACAATAGTGCAGTCTATGACTTTATTACCGGGAGCACAGAAAGTTGAGTGATGATCTTGTAGAGGTGTTTAAAAAGTAAGGGAAATAGATAGGGTGAATGCACAGAACCTTTTTCCAGAGGTTAAAGGTGCGAGGGGAAAGATTTAATAGGAACCTGAGAGGCAACATGTTTTACATAGCTGGAATGGTGGCTATCTGGAATGAGCTGCCAGAGGAAGTAGTCGAAGCACATACAATAACATTTAAAAGACATTTAGACAAATAAATGGATAAGAACATTTCAGAGGGATATGGTCTAAACTCAGGCAAATGAGACTCACTTAAATGGGGCAGGGCGAGTTGGGCAGAAGGGCCTGTTTCTGTGCTGTATGAGGACACTGGACACAATGATGCTGACCCCTTGTTAATGTGGAAGAAATATGTAGTTGGTTACAGAATTAGTGGGGGGGGGGGGGGGGGGGCAGTGATATTGTGGGAGGCTAGTGAGCGGCTTTTGATATGAACTGGTGGAACCCATGTGAACCTTACAATAAAAAGATATTCTAAGTGATGCAACGGCAGCACTATGTTCCATCCTGGCGGCATCTTAGAACAGTACAGCACATCATTGCCAATGTTCAATGTCAGCCCACAATGTTTATGCTGAATATGATGTCAAACTGAACTAATCTCTTCTGCCTGCACATGAGCCATATCCCTGCACATCCTTGTGCCTGTCCAAAAACCTCTTAACTATCGTATCTACCTCCACCACCCCCCGGCAATGTGTTCCAGGCCCCCCACCACCCACTGTGTACACATTTGCCCCACACATCTCCATTAAACTTTCCTCCTCTCACCTTATAGCTATGCCCTCTAGTGTTAGACATTTCCACCCTGTGAATACGGTTCTGACTGTCAAAACCTGCAGGTTCAAACCTCTGCAAGTTTGCTCATGCTTTAAATGCCATGCGGTCCTGGTGAGTATTGTAAATCATCTGCAGAGCAGTGCAACACTTACAAGTCAACAACTTGTTCAATTACATATCTGGTTGTCATACCCGTTTCGTATATTAGTTTAGGGTGTAATGTTGTTAAATTCCACAAAGCTGTTAATAACAATACTTCAAGTGGGTATCCTTTATCTCTGAGCAGTGAACTATAGTTTACTGTATAGTTCAAAATATAAAGCAGGGTAAAATGACACAGGTCAAAAACATAGTAGATGCTCGATGCTACCCAGCGTCTAGTGCACATCTAAATAAACAGTTGTATTCACACAGCAATTGCACATCAAGGGAGCGTAAGTCCTTATGGATGATGAATACTCCTGTGTGATCTATTTGCACTTTAAATTACACATGGGTGCATTTGATGGCAGCTTGTCGCTGTGGGATACCACCCATTGCCTCTAACATGAGTGTCGACTCAGTCTGATGGCAGAAAATGACTGCATATCTTGGCAAACAAGCCTTCAACCAACCGGCTGATAACATTTAGAGATCTTGTGAATGTTTACACCAAAAGGCTAGGCAAATTCGGAGTGAGAATAGTTGTAAGAAACTTGACAGACTCTGGCAAAGTAAGGCCAGCAGGATCATTTGGCAGCAATTGTTGTCCCAATTGCGGTAAATGTTTGCTGCCACCTAATACATCAAGACACTTCTGTTCCAGCAGATCAGAAGGATTATCCATTACTTGCACACACTGTATGCTGGTGTTGGTGCTTTAAAGATGTGACCAGTAAAATAGATAAGGGGGAATTCATGAATGTGGGATTCTGGAAGACTTCCAAGGAGGTCTTACATAGATTAGTCAATATGTTATATATGTAACACAGAAGGAGAAAATACAGATTGCTGTAAATATGTTGTAAATTTGCCCTTCGTAAGTGGCGGCGATGTGAAACGGCTGCGGCTCGCCTGCAGTCTGTCTGTTTTTACTTTTTTTGTGTTGTTTTTTTTGTCTAGTTCAGTTAAACTTTTGGTTATTAGATGGTGTTATGTGTGTGGGGGAGGGGGCTGAAACAAGGCTTTCTGTCTCTCCCTTCGGGGGAATGCGACTTTTTTGTCGTATCCCCCTTCTGTTCCCCCGCCTGAGCTGAGGCCTAATGGCGGAGCTGGTGGCCTCCAACCTGCGACCGACCTCGAGGCTCCGGAGGTAGAGCCAGCCAGGACTTGCCAACGCGAGGCTGGCCGTCTTCGAGCTGCGGCGACATTCGGGCAGCGGCCCGACTCGGCGCTCCGGTGAGGGCGGACGGCGTGGGGCTGAGACACTCCTGTGTGGGCGGCGCGGTTCCTGGCTGGAAGGCGCTCCCGTGTGGGCGGCCTGGGTCCCGGCTGGAAGGCGCTCCCGTGTGGGCGGCCCGGCTCTCGGCTGGAATGCGCTCCCGTGTGGGCGGCCCGGTGCAGGGCTGAGACGCTCTCGTGTGGGCGGCCCGGTGCGGGGCTGAGACGCTCTCGTGTAGGTGGCCTGGTGCGGGGCTGAGACGCTCTCGTGTGGGCGGCCCGGTGCGGGGCTGAGACGCTCTCGTGTAGGTGGCCTGGTGCGGGGCTGAGACGCTCTCGTGTGGGCGGCCCGGTGCGGGGCTGAGACGCTCTCATGTAGGTGGCCTGGTGCGGGGCTGAGACGCTCTCGTGTGGGCGGCCTGGTGCGGGGCTGAGACGCTCTCATGTAGGTGGCCCGGTGCGGGGCTGAGACGCTCACGTGCGGGCAGCCCGGTGCGGGGCTGAGACGCTCCCGTGTGGGCGGCCCGGTGCGGGGCTGAGACGCTCTCTTGTAGGTGGCCCGGTGCGGGGCTGAGACGCTCTCGTGTGGGCGGCCCGGTGCGGGGCTGAGATGCTCTCGTGTGGGTGGCCCGGTGCGGGGCTGAGACGCTCTCGTGTGGGTGGCCCGGTGCGGGGCTGAGACGCTCTCGTGTGGGTGGCCCGGTGCGGGGCTGAGACGCTCTCGTGTGGGTGGCCCGGTGCGGGGCTGAGACGCTCTCGTGTGGGCGGCCCGGTGCGGGGCGGAGACGGTGCTCCGGTGGCTCAGGCGGCGTTCTGGCGGCAGCGACCTGAATCCGGGGCCGGCCGCGGGCCAATGGACGACATCGTCGGGTGCTCGCAGGTCACAGGCTGGTGCCTGTTTTCGGAGCTCCTGTGGCAACAGCTGCGTCCGCTGGACTGGAGTGCGGCAGCTTCGACCACCCCTGGGCCGCGGAGCTTGAACCGCGGGACTGACTTACCATCGCCCGGTGGGGTATCGCAGAGGGAGAAGAGGAGGGAAGAGACAGTAACTCTAAGACTTTTGCCTCCATCACAGTGAGGAGGTGCTTGGTGAACTCACTGTGGTGGATGTTAATTTGTGTTTATTGTGTGTTGTTATTATTACATGTATGGCTGCAGGCAACAACATTTCGTTCAGACCGAAAGGTCTGAATGACAAATAAAGGATTCAATTCAATTCCTTGGATGATATATATAGGGCCCGATGCTTGTGCAGGCCCACAAATATCAAGCAGGACACATCCCACCCTGCCAACCACCTTTTCACTCTGCTACCCTCTGGGAGGCGATTCAGGTCTCTGAAGGCTAAAAAATAGTTTCTACCCATGTGCGATAAAAGAGCTTAATTCCAACAGAGAAGACTGGGGAAGCAAAATGTAATTCCAAGAAATGCCGCCAAATTCTTTTTAATTCTTTTTAAATACTTATTTATTATTTTACTAATAAGTGTACATATGTGTCAATGGTTGTCGTGTTTGTATTTTTTTAACCGGAGTAGATGTAATGGAATTTCGTTGCACAGTATTGTGCAATGACAATAAACGTATTCATTCATTCATTCATTCATTCATTCATTCATATTCGGTGATCCACGCTTGTGCCACAACTTTTCATAAACCATAGGGAAGATTGACCTCGGGGTTTAAATGTCATTTTTCTAAGTTTATTGGCAAAACCAAACTAGAGAAGATTATGAATATAGAGAAGAACGTAAAGAGCTTCAAGGGGATATGGACAAGATGAGTGAGTGGATGAGAACATGGCAATATCAAATTTGCAATTTTAAAGTGTGCATTTTGGCACACAACAAAAAAAAGAGATGCAAGTCTGGGTAATGTTGATGATCAAAGAGACCTACATATGACCTAATTCTTTGCTCCTATTTATTTGATTCTTTTACACAACTGCTGATCTGCAGTTTCCCTTAGAGCTACGGGTTTATGAGAAGCAGGTCACTGCTGCTTCTGCAATCCATGATGATGCTACTTCCATCTGGGATGGCATTAAATAACCAAAGCGAAACTGTACAAGTCTACTGTGGGGGAGGTGAACCATACAATGCTACAATGGTCACCACTGACAAATTTCAAAGATTTCAAAAAGTAAACTCATAAGTGCTGTGAAGTACAAGATTAAAGATGCAATAGGCCCCAGTTAAGTTGATAAAGCCATGTTAAAATAATGTAACTAAGTGATGACCTACTTTTTCAAGTTAAATGCTCATTGTGAAGATCGGTGGGTTGGAGGTAGCTTCCTGACATGGATTTAACTGTAGAGGATTTATCTACCATATCCTCTTCCATCAAGCTCTCCCAGGTTCTGAACATGACAAATCCACCCCTCTCTTTAAAAAAGTGTTAAGATGTTTTTGCCCAGAGGATTAAAAGAAATCCTGGATGAGCAAAGTTATTATTTATCACAAATCACGTTACAAAATAATGCAAAGGGCAAAACAAGAAAAAGTAATCTTTCACATTTCCACATTTTTCCAGGAAATCACAGCTCTTACAGACACGGTTACTTGCATGCCAACAATGTCTGCTTTAAAAAAAAAAAGAACCAATATTAATGCAATTTTTGCAGCCAATATTGCTTTCTGGTATATTTTTAAGCTCATTTTCGTATTTGCAGATTTTACTTAAACTAGATGTCATTATATATACTGTTTTATTCCTTGCATGTCCTATTAAGATTTTTATTCTAAAGATATTTAAAAGTTTGCACTGCTAATTTTTTAGGTAAATGCAAGGGTTGATGTGTAGCTTATACAGCATTATACATTTCACTGACCTGGGGTTTACATATCACATATGTGAAATTCTATATTGAAATAAGGAAATGTTCAGTAATGCTTTCAGTTAGACTCTGGTGCCTCCTTTCTGATAAACATTGCTGTGACTATTCTGAGACAAAAACATATATAACACGTTTCTATTGTTCATTTTATGTCATTTAATCACATCACTACACATCTGCTCGGCTGGCTTTTTCCCCATTGTTAAAAAAAACATGTCTTCATTTATATTAATGATTTCCACATATTCATTTTATAATAATTTATAGAAAGTTGGAAAAAAAAAAGAATTTTAAAGCCAACAATTTTACTTGTTGGTTAATGTAAACCTTCACAATAAGCGAAGTGTAATAAATCCAGAAAATTAATCACTAATGTATACGAGGTAATTTTCACATTTCTTGTTCCCATCCTTGTTCCTTTGAGGGTTTGTGGAGAAATTTCACTGGGTTAGTTCTTGGAATGAAAATGTCATGTCATGAGGAAAGATATCCATTTGGACCAATATCTTTGGTGTTTAGAAAAATGAAGTGATCTTTCTGAACATTCAGGGGGGAGAATTACAATATTTTTCTATTTCTTCTACTCGCCATGGCCACTCTGAAGGAGTGGATGTGATAGTGATTGTAAGAAAAAACTGAGAGGATATATAGACACAAAATGCAGGTCAGACAGCATCTCTGGAGAAAATGGATAGGCAAAGTTTTGGGTCAGGATCCTTCTTCAGACTGATTGTAGGGGGAAGAATCTAGAAGCCAGAAAAGACCAAGACAAATCAGGGCCGGGAACAGATAACATCAGACAGGGTGGTTCCGATGGACCGATTGCTGGCTCCGATGGCTAGGGACGGTGCAATCCCAAGAGGGATACAACAGGGGTAAGAGGGATAAAGACCCGAAATGCCACCTGTCCATTTTCTGCAGAGAAGTTGCCTGACCCGCGGAGTTACTTCAGTATTTTGTATCTATCCTTGGTATAAACCCGCAGTTCATTTTTATTACTGAGGGGATATATGCCCTGATGGGATAAAGGTACACCTATTTAATCATGAAATGCAGAGGAACTTCATCTCTAGGAGGGTTGAGAAACTCTGGAATTCCCAAACCCACCAAAAATTGTGGATGCAATGTATTTAACAATCATCATGGTTGAGATAGACTTTTGGATTACAGGTCAACCAGGGTTATGGGATCACGTGGAGAAGTAGAGTTGCCAGCCATCAAATAAGCTGTAATGTTATTGAAGGGCAGATCAGGTTCAAGAACCATGTGGCTTATTCCTGCTATTATTTGCTATTCCTGCTACCAACCAATATAAACACAAACTTGACCATATAACATTTTTTGGTAGTCAAGTAGCATCATTGCACTATGAAAGGTTAATGGAATTTACAGATTCCATTGCTTTTTTAGAATCAGAATTTAAATTAAGATGAAGTGAGGCTGTGTAGCTGCATCGAATGCTGAATTGCCCTTTCATCTCTGGTACCCAGGCTCAAATTTAATTCAGATCGATGTGATCTAAGTCTTCCCTCTGCCATCTCTAAGGGTGATTGGTAGGGAGCTATACTTAATAAAGACTTGGTCAATTGACACATCATACATAAAAATCTGTTCTCTATTCGAAACTAATTGGCATCTCCCTCACAGTGGCCATGGGATAGCTAGTGTAAGAAATAGGAAAAAAAGTTTGATAAGTACAGTAGGGGGTGGTTAGGAAGTTAGTACATTTTGAATCAAATCAGAATTTTGCAGAACAGAAGGACACTCTTTTACCAATGACAAGGATGCTAGCTATCGGCAAGAAATATCTAATTAGTCCAATTACCCATTTGCTGTTATATTTTTATGTTTTAAATAATTATTAAGTCCTGTTTGAAAAGCTGTCATAGATGCTCCTTGCACTCCTCTTTCTAGTAGAACATTCTATACGTTAAAACATTTTTTACATGAAAGAATATAGCCTCCGTACCTTCAATCATTGGGAAATTATTTTAAATTTAGCCATTTAATTACTGACACTGACCAGTAGAAATGGTTCTTATGCCCAGTGTACTTTATCCAAACATCTCAATTTTGATAATGTCTGAGAATTCATCTGCTTGCCTTGCTCAAAAAAAGGTCCCCAATCTCTAATATTTCTCAAAACAATTCTCACATGCCTCTCATTTTCTTTTGCATGCTTTGATTTATTGTCAAAGGACAACGATTTTGTACATCATTTTAACCATAATTAGCATCACCTCTGCATATGTAATTTACAATTTATAAAATTATTCACATATCAATAATTAGAAAATTAAAATCATCTATCAATGAGCACAATTAATGAACTTAATAGAATACATAGCAGTTAAGAATGATTGTCCAGCACAGTTTTGTTGAAATAACTAAAAATGAGTTTACCACAAAATCATATTAAATAAGAATCTTCCTGATGTGAACAACCTAATTTCACAGAAAATTACTTGAAAAGTCTATAATGAACCAGTTATTAGTGCCTTAGCAGGAACAAGCAGCAAAAGGTGTAGGCAACATGTATTGACTGCAACGGTTCCAACACTGACACCTTGAGGCAAAGAGGGAGCTTTATTCAGCATCTGTCTAAACTTTATTGGACCTGGGAATGCTACACGCTGACACTAAGCCTTTTAAAAGAGCAAAATTATGTTCCCTATCATCAACACCTTGGGGAGCACTATGAAAAAGCACACTAAGTGCAAATCACAACACACCACTGCTCTAGCAAAGCATAACTGAAGTGACAGTCCTTGGAGATACTGTTGTTTAGACCAAAATGTGCTCCTCCACCATCAAACCGAAGCCAAAGCTGAAGTTACGGACAGTAGTCAATATGTCTTGAATCACGGCATTTGCAAATGAACTCAATAAACCATTGATAAATAAAGCCTTATACTCAAACTTTCCCTTAACTATGAGGCATTGAAAATGATCTGTAATCTGCAAAAATAAACATAAAAACACATGTGACTTTTATAGAAATAGGAACTTTTTGCAAGGTTAAGATCAAATGGGCTCTTTTATAAAATGATTTGGTTTTCGATATATAAGATGCATACTTCTACATCACCTGATCATTTAATTCATTACTTTGAATTTAATTATATAATTCCTTGGCACTGCAAGACCGAGGGGGAGAGGGGGAGTGGGAGAGAGAGGGAGAGAGAGAAAGAGGGTCTCTTTCTGCTCCGAGGGCTGAGAAGTTTCGAAGCAATCTTTCAAAGGTTTTTGTCGAAGGAAGAGGGACAGAGGCAATGAGAGTTCGAAGTTTGACTTAATGGTTGGACTGCGTAAACTTTCATTTTTAAAGGATTTCTCCATTCAGTGAGGAATTCGACCGGTCTTCTGGAGTGCCGTGGGAGTGGCAGAGGCTGGCGGATTGCCTATCGTAGACCGGGAGTCAGAAAGAGGTGGTGTTTATGTCGTTTCTAGCACCGTAACCTTGCTCCCTTACCTTTTTGCCCAGAGCAGGTCACCTGGGCTTAAACGAAGAGAAGGTAATTTTAGAATCTGGCGGTTTCCGGAGGCTTGGAAGGCTTGAGAAAAGCCTCCCAAGAGCTGCTCTCGGCAGAGAAGTTGAGCGTGGGCATATTTCCTTGCTCGGCTGGAGAGAACTGCTTCTGCTCCTCTTTTAGACTGAGACTGAGACTGACTCTGAGATTGCTCTTGAGCTGAGTGCTCTTGTCTCTGGTGCTGTTCTGTACCCCTGTCAGGATGGCGGCGGCTCGGTCTCGGGCTCAGAGCTACGCAGCTGGTCTATATCCCCGGGAACTGGTCAGTCAGCTGCTTTTCTGTCCCTTGATCAGGAGAAGGCTTTCGACAGGGTATATCATGACTACCTCTACGGGACACTGCATGCATTCAGATTTGGACCTTATTTTGTGGCCCGGGTCCGGCTTTTGTACCCCGCAGCGGAGTGTCTCGTGAAGGTTAACGGTGCGTTGTTGGCTCCCATTCACTTTGGGAAGGGGGTACGCCAGGGGTGTCCCATGTCTGGTCCATTGTACTTGGTCCATGTGGAGCCTTTCCTTTGTTTTCTTCAGCGGCGGTTGACAGCCTGGCTCTACCAGGACCGGATGTGGAGGTGATTTTCTCGGTCTACGCCGATGATGTACTCCTTACGTTCACTGACCCTGTTGACCTGCGGAGGATGTGTGAATGCCAGCAGGTTTTCTCGGCTGCATCGTCCGCCAGGATCAACTGGAGTAAGTGTTCTGGACTTTTAGTGGGCCAGTGGCAGGTGGACCCCCTGCCACCTTTTCCGAGATTCCCAGCGTGGCGTTTTGTGATGCGGAGAGATGCTTACTGTACAGAATGCTCCTGCACACTCTGTACCTCCTTGCCGTCGTCTTCCGTCCAGACACGCCTTGGCGGTCGATGTTATCAGCTGACGGCGGGACCGGTTTCCAGTGGAGGTCTCTCTACAAGGGAGTCTTCCCCCTTTTCATTGGGGACCTGGGGTGGAGAGTGTTGCACGGGGCCGTGGTTTGTAATAAACTTTTGAATCGGTTCACAGGCCCGCCGGCCGCTTGTAACTTCTGCGGCGAGGAAGAGACCGTGTTCCATGTGTATATGGAGTGTGTGAGGTTGCTGCCCCTGTATGCATATCTGAAGGGGCTGCCGCTTACGTTTTGGCTGTATTTTAGTCCCACAATCCAGGTGTTTGAGCACAGGGCAGGGAGTGGGGGGGGCGGTGGGATTGGGGTGTGGGATCTCCCCGTCAATTTGCTCCTGGGCCTGGCCAAAATGGCCATTCACGGGTCCAGGCAGTGGGTGGTTGATGGTCACACTAGAGTCGGCTGCCTGCCCCTCTTCCGGGTCTATGTCCATGCCCGCGTGTCCCTAGAGAGGGAACACGTGGTCCAAGGGGACGCTGGAGGCCTTCCATGTACGGTAGTCGCCACGAGGGGTCGAGAACATTGTAAATAAAGATGCAGCATTGTATTATAATGACTGTTTGATGTATTGTGACAATTGAACGTTTATGTACTTTTGGTACACTGTAATATGCAATTGTTGAATAACGTCCTTGGAAAGAAAAAAAAAGAAAAAAAGAGAGATTGGGGAAGAGATATGAATAAAAGTAGAGTGAGATAAACATTTGGTTACAGAGTTGGGGAAATAGATAAGGTGGTGGATGGGTACTTCTACAGAACAGATTAGTGTCATGATAAATTTCACAATAATAGCAGCTAGCAAGGAAGAATTAGTTAAACAGTAAAGGCATGCCACTTTGCAGGCCCCATTTTGCTCCTTTCAGTGGAGAGGCCCAAGAGATCACTTTAGCAAATACATTTATTTTATCACTAAACCGAGTGGGACCCATTGGGCCCCGTTCCTCCAACCCAATAGTCCACCACTCACCCATAGCCCCCAACTGCATAGGCGCGGCTGCCTTTGTTAAAGTTTAAAATGGCAATAACATGTAAACAGATCTCACTCTCCCTCTTCAGTCCCCTATTCCCTTCCTCCATTATCCTCCCTCTCCCCATCCTCCACGAACCCTCCTCTGCTTCCTCCCCTACCCCCTCCTCTCCCTCTATCCCCTCCTCACCTCCCCCCTATCCCACCCCCCCTCTTTCGTCACCTCCCCCACTGCCCTCCTCTCCTTCTATCCCCCACTCCCTGCCTCCCCTACCTATACCCCCCCATCCCATTCTCCCTCTCCTTATCCCATCCTCTCCCTCGATCCCCCTACTCCCCACACTCACCTCCCCTCTATCCCAACCCCCCCCCCCCCCCCCCCCCCCACCATTATGAAAATTGCGATGTTTTAAACAAAATGAAATTCTTGGTGAAAATCGTGTTTTTTTTTTCTTTAAAATAACCTAAACACAATGTTAGCTGTTAATGACGACAGAAGAAATTGATTACTGGGATTTTTATTTAGAATAAAATCAATGTCAATGAAAATTTAGATTTAAAAAAAAATGATATTTGGGATTCCATTGTGACATCAAAGGTGGCTGGTGGGCAGGGCAAGTGGATTTTTGTAAAGTGATTTTTGTGAAGTTTAAAATGTCAATATCTTGTAATATATAACATCAATCCGAACAAAACTTGTTTTATTTACATCCAAGGACAATGGTAAGGTGGGCCAAAAATTGTAGTGCTGTCATGTACCATTTTGGTGGGGTTTTGGGATACCACCTACACGCACACAAGCAAACAAACAAGATGAGAGTTTTAGTAATATACTAGACCAAGTGCAGACCCGTTGGGTCTGCTCCCCCAATGCAGCCGTTCCCTACCCTTAGCCCCCACGGGTGACATGGTCCTCCAACTCTAGCCGTTCAGGACTCAACAGTGCGGCTGTTTTTAAATGGCGTCTCTGAGGCGAGAGGTGGGCGCCAGCAGCCATTATGGTCGCTGGCCAGCAGGAGGCGACAAAATGAGCGAGTGGGGGGGGGGGGGGGGAACGAGCACACACACATACACACACACACACACACAGCCAGCCAGCCAGCCACAGAGTTTTAATATTATACTAGACCAAGTGCAGACCCGTTGGGTCTGTTCCCCCAACGTGCAGTTGTGGGGGGGAAGGCTGCATGCAGCGTCACGCACACTAACTATCCCACCTACCCCTCGCACTCACACTAATTACCCCCCTTGATATTATATTAATATTATTAATTTGCTCCTTTTACCCCATAACCACCCTATCCGGGAGGCGATTCAGGTCTCTGCAGGCTCGCACTGGTAGACTAAAAAATAGTTTCTACCATTGTGCGATAAAAGAGCTTAACTCCAATAGTGAACACTGGGAAGCAAGAAGTAACTTCGAGGAATACCGCTAAATTCTTTTAAACTCTTTAAAAAATGTATTTATATTTTACTATTAACTGCACATATGTGCATTGGTGTTGTGTTGTATTTCTTTTAACGGAGGAGAAGCAAATTGAATTTTGTTGCTCAGTTTTGTGCAATGACAATAAACATATTCTATTCTATTCTATTCTATCTACTATCAAATAATCCCCAACTTGCGGTCCAATCTGGGGGGGGGGGTTAGAGAGTGAGGGCAGAGAGAGAAGGGGCAGAGACACAGAGAGAGACAGAGACACAGAGAAAGGGGCAAGAGGGATAGGGGGGTGGAGAGGAGGAGAAGAGGGAGGGTGGGCGAGGGGGGGAAGGTGGGGGTGGAGGGGAGGAGGAGAGAGAGAGGGTGAGAGTGAGGGGGTGGGAGGGGAGAGAGAGAGAGTGCCTTTTTACTTCAACCCAAACCCAAACAACTATTTGCAGGCAGTGCTTTTTTACCTCTAACCATATTTTCATTTTCAAACCAAATTAAGGGTACTCACAGTGCTGTAGACATTTGTCAGTGTCATTCAAAGCTCTGATTGAGGCACACCACTTGCAGAGACTGATTGAGGCACACCACTTGCTGAGACTGATTGAGGCACACCACTTGCAGAGACTGATTGAGGCACACCACTTCCTGGTTTTATAGTAGCTCCCCCTCCCTCCAGCAGGGGCAGCAGAGAGAATGGGGAATGTTGTAAAAACATTAATATCTCTGTCAATTTTCATCGACGGGAAAAATCCTCGGCACACACGCGGCGGAGGGGGGCTCTGAGCGAGGTGGCCAAAAATGACGGCCATAGGTGGCGGCGTTCTCTCAGAAACCGCAGCACAGAAAGCCGAAACCGGTCAAGAACAGAGTTTTAGTAATATCGATACTAGACCAAGTGCAGACCCGTTGGGTCTGTTCCCCCAACGTGCGATTGTGGGGAGGGAGGCGGCATGCAGCGTCACACACACTAACTATCCCCACCCCCCGCACTCACGCTAATTACGCCCCTTGATATTATATTAATATTATTAATTTGCTCCTTTTACCCCATAACCACCCTATCTACTGACACATAGCCCCCAACTTGCAGTCACGTCTAGAGATGTGGGCGGGGTGGGGGTAGAGAATGAGGGCAGAGAGAGAAGGGGCAGAGGGAGAGACAGAGACACAGAGAGAGGGGCAAGAGGGATAGGGGGTGGAGAGGAGAGGTGGAGAGGAGGAGAGGTGGAGAGGAGAGCGGAGGAGACGGTAGGAGGCGAGAGGAGGGATAAAGTGGGGAGGAGAGGAAATGAGTGGGGAGGGGTGGAGTGGAGTAGGGAATGGAGGAGGGTGGGAGGGGGAGGAGAGGGTGGGAGAGAGAGAGGAGGGGAGAGGAGAGGGGAGAGAGAGAGAGAGAAAGGGGGGAGAGAAACAAGAGAAAATAGAGGAGGAGGGGGGGGGAGGGGGAGGGAAAGGATAGGGGGGGAAGATAGATATATAGGGGAGAGGAGGAGGGAGGGGGGGGGAGGGGGAGGGGGGGAGGGAGGAGGGGAGAGGAGGGGGGGGGGGGAGAGGAGAGGGGGAGAGAGGAGAGGGGGAGAGGGGGGGGGAAAAGGAGAGGGGGGAGAGAGGGAGAGGGGGGGGGGGGGGAGGGGGGAGGGGGGAGAGAGAGAGCTGAGAGGGGGGGTGAGATGAGGGGAAGGGGAGGGTGGAGGGAAGGGGGTAGTTATTATGCACTACCCTCTGTTTGAAAAGGTTGCCCCTATGGACCCTTTTATATCTTTCTCCTCCCACTTTAAAACCTATGTTCTCTAGTTTTAAACTACCCTACTTTGGGGAAGTAAGTGTGGCTATTGTTTTTCTGTACCCCTCATAGACAATAGACAACAGAAAATAGGTGCAGGAGTAGGCCATTCGGATTTTTGAGCCAGCACTGTCATTCACTGTGATCATCCACAATCAGTCCCCCGTTCCTGCCTTCTCCCCATATCACTTGACCGCTGTTTTTAAGACCTCTATCTAACTCTCTCTTGAAAGCATCCAGAGAATTGGCCTCCTCTACCTTCTGAGGCATAGAATTCCACAGATTCACAACTCTCTGGGTGAAAAAGTGTTTCCTCATCTCCGTTCTAAATGGCCAACCCCTTATTCTTAAACTGTGGCCCCTGGTTCTGGACTCCCCCAACATTGGGAACATGTTTTCTGCCTCTAGCATGTCCAATCCCTTAATAATATTATATGTTTCAATAAGATCCCACCTCATCCTTCTAAATTCCAGTGTATGCAAGCCCAGTCGCTCCATTCTTTCAATATATGACAGTCCCGCCATCCCGGGAATTAACCTCGTCAACCTGCGCTGCACTCCCTCAATAGCAAGAATGAGGTTCCTCAAATTTGGAGACCAAAGCTGCACACAATACTCCAGGCGTGGTCTCACTAGGGCCCTGTACAACTGCAGAAGGACCTATTTGCTCCTATACTAAATTCCTCGTGTTATGAAGGCCAACATGCCATTAGCTTTCCTCACTGCCTGCTGTACCTGCATGCGTACTTTCAGTGACTGGTGAACAAGGCCACCCAGATCACGTTGCACTTCCCCATTTCGTAACTTGACACCATTCAGATAATAATCTGCCTTCCTGTTCTTGCCATCAAAGTGGATAACCTCACATTCAACCACATTGAACTGCATCTGTCATGCATCTACCCACTCACCCAACCTGTCGAAGTCATCCTGCATCCTCATAGCATCCTCCTCACAGTTCGCACTGCCACTCAGCTTTATGTCACCTGTTAATGTTACTTTTAATCCCTTCATCTAAATCATCACTGCCTGCCATTCTGAAAGGGACCTGCTAATCCCTACTCTTTGTTTCCTGTCTGCCAATCAATTTTTTATCCATGTCACTACCCTACCCCCAATATCATGTGCTCTAATTTTGCCCACCAGTCTCCTATATGGGACCTTATCAAAGGTTTTCTGAAAGTCCAGGTACACTACACCCACTAGCTCTCCTTTGTCCATTTTCCTAATTACATCCTCAAAAAATTCCAGAAGATTAGTCAAGCATGATTTCCCCTTTGTGAATCCATGCTGACTTGGACCCAACCTACCAGACACTTTTCTCACACCCTGTCTACCTTTGTTGTCACCTTCATGGAACTATGTACTATACCTATTTCTCTCTGGTTTCTATATCAGAGAATTGGGACCTTTCCATTTGACCTTCTGGACCACTTTACCATGCAGTATCTCCAATAACTTACCCAACACTGATGCAAGGCTCACCAGTCTACAGTTCCCAAGCTATTCTTCACAGCCATTCATAAACAGAGAAAATATATGGAATAAACAGAAATATGTTGCTACTCAGTACAAATCCTAGAATTCCCTTCCCAACAGTATTGTTCATTCAATAAAAAGACTGCAATAGTTCAAGAAATTGGCTTAGAAGCTTTTTGATGTGGATGATAATTTTTTGCCTCACCTGTAATCGCTCCGTTCCGAACAATGAATAAATACACAAATAAATAAAAAGATTGATCTATGTTTTTGAAAATTATTCAGCACATAGCTCACACATGTTGGCTTAATTTCATTGAACAAAATTGGAGGAAATAACATGTTAATGTTGAAAATGCTAATTTATTTTTGCATTTTATGCCAAAGATTGAATTTATCTTTTTAAAAGGAAAATGTATTAAACCCATAGAAAGCCTATAATGAAAGAATATTGTTCACATTTCAGACAATTTATCCACAGTAGCTTACAATCAGCTAAAATGTGTTCTATAATTGACTCAAAGACAAAAGGTCCTAGAAAATGTATGGATACTGAGAAACATACGAAGAAGATGGATTGTAGATGGCTCTATTCAGTAAAATAATTTGTATGAAAAGCTTTTGAACACTCTACTGATAAAATACTATTCATTGCTATTATATGGTGCTCAGCTAAGGTCACCGCAATCTGTGCATAGTAAAAATGTTTCTAAATTGAGTCACTAACTGGTTTCTTGAAAACTTTGTAACCCTATTCCATTTTTTCGAACGAGGAATGTTAACATTTCCAGGATAAATCCAACTCTTCTTTGTGCATTTTCAATCACCAAACTTACATTCACTATTTTACTTCCTATCAAACTAAATCATGCTTTGGGATCAGAAGCTAAATTTAGACTAAATGTGGTAACTGTACTCCTGGTAAAAAGATTACTTTGGAAAATTTAATTGTCCTTTGTATTAAAAGCAGACAAAAGAAAGAATTTGAACTAATATAACTATCAGAGAGTTACAGGACCATAAAATTGCCTCTAATATGTGGTCACTGCAATGTTGTAAACAAATTGTTTCGCAAAGAGTGAGGATCAAAATTTACTTCTCAGTTATTTCAATAACCCTCAGTTAAAAAATACAGAGGCAGAGCAGAGATTTATTTTGTGTCGATGGGTGCACATGTACAAGTGTTTTGTATGTGTGAGTGGGGAATGAGAGCAAATGAAATCACTTGTATACACCATGGTTCAAATGATATTATCCTGCTATAACCCACATGCAGTCTCAACACCAGGCGACTTTACAGAGAAGCTTTACACTTTTCCTTTTATTAATGCACTGAGGCCTGCTAAATATTTTCCATAAAATATTATCTGAGTTACAAATGATATAAGGCCATCATCTTTAAATACAGGAATATTGCCGGTTCTCATGAGCTCTGTTTTATGTTGAATTGGAAAAGCAAAGGGTTATTTACCCAAAAATAGTGATTTGTAATCCCATTAAAATTTTACTCGAGGGGCGAAAGATACAAAGAAATTAAAAGTGTTGCAATTAACCAATTGGGTTATTTCTAGCCATACCCTGCATCACATTCCTCAAGAAGGTTTCAAAGCATTTCAAATAAAATTAAATGCTTTGATGTAATACACAAAAATACAGGAATCATTATGCATGCACGACTACAAATACCAATGAGATAAAATTAAACTGTTGTGTGAATCAGAAAAAAATTTGGGTGATATGCTACATAAAAACTAGGCTGATAATCTGCATGAAAAATTGGTGATTCAAATTATATCATGGGATTCTAAATACCTACTTGGGCCATCAACTTAAGAAGTGAATCCAATGATAAGACATACAAAAATGCTGCATCCCCTCAGCAATGCACTAGAATGTCAGCCGACATGAGCAATTCATATCCTGAGGTTAAATGCACTTGTTTCATAATCGAGGAACAGAGTGTAGAAACTGTCTGAAGAAGGGTCACAACCCGAAACTTCACAGTGGATCAACTACTATTGCTGATTTGATCCGTGCCTGGTTTTACTATTGCCAACCCGATTCATGATCCATGCCTGGTTTCAATTATGCCATTAGCTAGTCTTCAGTCTGATATTGATGTGAAACCCTACGGAGGCAATCGCTATGGTTTCTGTATGTTATTTGAATATTAAATAACTTTTTATGAAGTTAAACGACTTGCGGTCATCACTGCTTCATACATAGTGTCAGAAGTGGGAAACAGGTCCTAGAAAAATCCAGCCGAGCCGGGTGTCATGCTGTTGCACACAGCACAGGACTTCACTCTCTGGTGTATGCTGTTACCTATCCAGGTTCTCCAGAGATGCTGCCTGACCTGCTGAGTTACCACAGCATTTTCTGTACTTGTGTATTTCATAATAGAATTGGAATGCAACACATAAGGAAAATGGCTCCAAATTGATTAGAATCAACATTAAATGGTCAGCATCTTTAATTTAATAAAGCCAGATTTGAAAGGAATATTTCATTAAATACAGTGAATACTATTTCAATTAAATGACAATCAAACTTTCCTCGCATCATTTATGATTTTTCAACCTAATCAAGTTTTTTCAAAAAGGTACTGGGTTGAACTGATTAGCCATAACATCAGCATCTGTTTTGCATGTTTCATTAGCGTAAAAGCAAACAAAATCTGGTGACATTCATATCGGCTTTGGCAGCTACGTGAAAATCATTGAATCTATAATTTCAAAAAGAAACACATTTTTTCAACATAAAATTGCATTTGAAAATCTGATGATTCACTCAGCATTCCATTTGGATTCACAAAAAGAGTCACAGCAGGGGGCAGTCGTCTGAATTTTATCAGACATAATTTAAGATTACACAGTATTAGGCACTGATAGTGCAAAGTTTTTCAGATAGAATTTGGTCAGGAACCCCATTTAAATAATGATAAGAACCTGTTTCTCTTCTTACTGCTCATAATTTTCTCTGCTGCATTAAAAGATCACCATCTAAACCAGAGAGGAACGAGAAGAATGACCAAAGTATGGGAAAGGAAATAAGCCACAAATTTAAAAACAAATTGCTTGACTAGCCAAAAACAAACTGGAAGATCTCAGCAAGACAAGCAGCATCTGTGGAGGCAAAGGGACAGTCTACCTTTCAGCTTGAAAACCTGCATCATGAATCCGAACAAATATCGAAAGTAAAATAATTTCTCAGTACAAGAAGGAAGGTTTAAATAATGATATATATTGGTTAAAATAAATAAATGAAAATATTGAATAAAATAAATAAAGCAATATGCATCAATAGATTTTTTGTCATTACTATATTTGTTTGGAATAACTACACACTCGCTGACATGATAAAGCCTTGATAACTGGTCTCCTTCATTCATCCATTAGATTTTAATCATCTATTATGTTAATAACAATTAATGAAGTTAAAAGAAAACTCAAAATATATTATTGTAACAGGATGAAAGCTTTGTATTGTGGTACAACATAAAAGTAACTACTACAAACCACTTCAACAGTTTATATTAAAAGCAGAACTTAAGAATGTTTGCAAATAATCTTGCATTTGAGTTTCAGTTTAAGTATGCATATATGTTTTAATTCCACTCTTCCTTGGAGATGTTATCCATAATGTAATGTACAACAGGATCAGAACCTTTTTGTTAGTTAGAATATTATTCCAATATAACCTAGCAGCACTAGAGTCAAAGTAAAGATATCTTTAGATATTCATCGCAATACTCGGTATGGCACGTAGATTAATCTCAATTTGAGACTGAGCTCATGTTCGGGGCCTACTTAATTACCCTTACAATTTGAATTATCAAGTATTTTCAGCCTAAAACCCTCACATTCATCAATTCAGACAGAATTTCAAGAACTTTTTTAAATCACCCTGTCTGTATGGAGTTTGTACGTTCTCCCCGTGATCTGCGTGGGTTTTCTCCAAGATCTTCGGTTTCCTCCCACACTACAAAGCCGTACAGGTTCTATTATTTGTCTTGCATTCAGCTAACCAGTCAACAGCCTTATCCATCAGAACTATATAGGTGTACACAAAATATCCATGTCAACTCCACTCAGTCAGTTTCCTGTCTATGAAATGTATTTTTCTCTTCTTTTACGAATAACTCTTTTATTGTTTTACACTTCACCAAAATAGTTTTAGATTTGTCTTACAGTGCCAATAAATTTGCCACTCTCTGTCTTTGTGAGATAAATAGAATTGTATAAAACCAATGATGATTACATTGAAACTGCTGCAAAGAAGTCCATAAACATCATTTTCATAATAGCGCAAAATCACAGGCCATTCAGCCCATCTAAATTATGCCAACTCCAGGAAGAGAAATCCCTTTGTTCATGATTCAGTATATAATTCTCCAAAATATTTAGTAAAAAGTGGTAAGTTGGTCACTAAACATTTTTGACAACAAAAATAAAATTTGAACAGCATCGTTCCTTTATTACATAAACCTAGCAATGGTTTACATTTCATAAAATAATATAGTTCCATAACAGAAGTTTTATCCAAATTGTTGATGGAAAATTACAATGTCTACAATTTAAATACATCGTGAGCTCCACATCCCTTCATTCAGAAATATGTTTTGGTATTGAAAGATGGCATCAAATATTCCCTAAGTATAGAATAGTTGATGCTGAATAAAGCCCTAGGCCTATACTACCACAACAGTGTAGTATATTTTAAACGTGATGCCCAGGAGTAATGTAGTAGATTTTAAACTAGTTACCCACGTGGAATGTTAGCATTTTCCATGCATTGTGTTTAGGCTGCAAAATTCCCATTTACATTGATTGCAAAATATTTTGGTGCTGACATAGGTTTGCAAATGATCATCAACTTGACATTAGCTTCCTTATAATTTAAAAGAGACCAGGAAGCTGCAAAGATAATTCTACAGGAGTCATAAAATGACAAAAATGTACTGATACGATTCTAGAGTTGCAACATTCAACCTGAAAAATATTAATAATATCTTTTGTGGTGGAATGTGATCAACTATACTGTAAGCAGTTTGCTTCCAAGAAATTAAGTACCAAAATGTTTTGAAATAAATGCTAATGGAAATTCGGCACCCCATGGAAAATGCTAACATTACACTTGGGTAACTAGTTTTAAATCTACTACATTGCTGTGGTAATATGGATCAGAGCTTTACTTTGTATCTGGCAATGCTATACTAAATATGGATACCTCTGAAACTATCTCTCAACAATAAAACCAGAAAAATCATCCACTGCTCACAATTATATTCCTCACTCTCATAACCATGGAATAAATGTTCGCCCTTTCAAAATAAAACCAAGTTACAAGGAGATCATGTTTATGGGCATTGCAATAGGCATAAAGACATTTTCAATATATTTTCTAAAAGGTGTACTGACTTCTGCATACAGATTAAACCAGGTGTATATTATTGCTACTGTAGATCACTAAAATCAGACACTTATGCTACAAAAGCCATCACTATGCTCTTCATTTGTTCTTACCAGTGATCCAGAATCCACAATACAATTGAAATTCAAAACATTAATGAGTCAAGCCATATATTTGAGGCCGCTGCGTATACCACAAACACAACTTTACGCACACTATTATTTTCAGTTACATGCATCCAATTCTACCTGCATTTTAACAAGGATATCTAATTATTAACATTTTCTAGTCATTTGGCACTAATATACATCATGAATCATTGATGTCTGATCTATAGTCTGCCGTTTTATCACCAAAACTGCATATACTATTGTAGTATAATATTTAATTCTACTCTTACAGTGTATATAATAATATTTAAATCTACTTCTTTGTCAAAGATTAGTATAACAATTTTAGTATTGTAAGATAAGAAGCATCTTCCACTTTCTGCAAGTATAGCGAAGGATTTTTCAGTACAGGCATTTTCAAACTCACTTTTTGTCTCAATGTTTAAAACATTCTTGGAGTATTCATATTCAAGAAGGGCAGTTCCTCTCAGGAACAAGGGATTAAAATAAATATTTTGCACGGAACATAATAAGCATCTCCTTATTTCAAATGTACCACTTTAATTTATAAACTTCATTACGCATTTTATAGAGATTGGTATGTGCTGAAATGTGTGTTCTAATCCACTCATTTAGTGACAGATTAAATGTGTAAACATTCACAAAGGTCCACTGCACACTTAATTTAGAAAGCAGGATCCACCGTATCTAACGGGTACATTTTGTTCCTGAGGCATAGCACAGCCTTCAGGTTGTTTGTGCAATACAATTCTAATGGCAGCTAACCAATGAAGGCCTCACAACAGTCTTCACAAGAGGTATAATAACATTATTTGCAACATTATATGATATTGCATCAAATATTCTATACTAAACAAATTCTGAGAGAAAACCAAACGTATAATGCTGCCACCCAATCATACAACTTTCCTGAGAGAATTGACATTACCTTCCTGTCATCAGTTTAACTTATTTAAATGACTGTTAAAAAAGTAAGGTTCCATGATTCATTCAACTTTTGAATTGATCAGCTGCAGCACTACTATGTGCATTGCTATAATGCACACTGGTAATGACAAAAACTCAATAGGTCTATGAATCAGGAGACAGTGCATCTGTAACACTTTACACAGAGGATGCTTTCTGGTCTCGCATGTGTTTTAGCTGAATGCTTTAAAGAAGAATGAGGAATTGTACTCGGGCGTTTAGAAGTAATTTGGGCAAGCTGTACATTTTCTTACCACTATCTTTTTTAACCATTCATACTTTAAAAAAAATAAACTTCATTAATCTAGCACTCCAAGTTCATTAAATTGAACTTTCCAAGAATACACTTTAAAGCTATGACATTGACTTTAAAACCATGCACGGGAGACTGACCATCATTACGGTAAGTTCAACATCACCAAAAGTCATATTCTACCAAAGGATGTAGGTACCCACTTCGTAATACACAAGTCCATTTTGGAAGAAATAGAAGTTTAAAATGGCTTGAAGCAAAAATTTGTTTAGGGAAGTTAATTCTATCACTAAGTATAATGAATAACACATGTCCCAATCCGCTTGATGCCCTAAAGGTACCAGAATTTTGCAACAAAGTTACAAATTAATTTCCCACTGTATTTTCTTATCATTGATCTGCAGGATAAATGTCTTCCATCGACGTTACACAAGAAGCCAATTTACAATGACAAATCTATCCTATAGTTTAGAAAATAAGACGCTTCAGATTTAACAGGCAATTTTAAAAGGTTACAATGTTTTTCGCTTGCCCTTGTCTAACTAAATTACTATAAAATCTGTACAAACAAACTACTCATGGATGGTTCGTTTCTATTGAAAATTATTATAAATACTTTCAGAAGCAAATTTGAGACATGTCAAGCATAAATGCGGTAAAAATATGCCAGTATGGAGTATCATAAATCCTGATTTGATTTGGGCAACCTAAAAACAAATATATTCTCATGGACCACATTTTTCTAAATGCTATGTCTGATTAAGCTATGCCATTAAGTGACAGCTGAGTTCAAGCTGAACTTTAACATTAATATGATATTATTTAAATGACTTCACGTTATTTTTGCACAAAAAATGATGAATGATTTGTCGACACCCCAAATGACATAATGCAGGCAGACCATTTAATGAGTTTTGACAAAATGGAGACATATGCAGAATATTTGTTACTGAGACAGTCATTGTGGGCCTTTGGCAGCATTTGTTTTTGATTGTCTGCAGGCATTGAAGCATCTATTTCAATTCCTACTTCCTTTTCCTCTGAATTTTGAATCTAACTAATGTCATTTTTAAAGCATTTACATTTTACTCTTAATCAGTTTTTTCTAAGTTACGGTTCGTAAACAGAATTGTGAGGTTTCTGTTAAACTGAAGCCATGACAATCAGTAGAGTAAATCTTTGTCAGCAGTTGTTTGCAATGGGAACACATTGTAGTGAGATTACTTAAATAAAATAGAAAGCTGACAGATTTAACCCCGTCAGTATTACTCTCATATCAATGGACAACCTGTTTACAGTTTGAAGGCACAATTCACTTCATTTTCAATTTATTTAATCTATTTGATTTTTTTAGTTCGTGCTTTTGACCGTAGTTTTGTCTACCATCACCAAAGAATGCAGTATCCCACAATAATCTTCAATCTAACGGTAACATAAAATGGTCTAAAAGTGGCAACTCGTCTCAATAAAAGCAGCACATTTGTCCCAATATGCATTTCCAAGTGAATATCATAACAGAGCCAGTTTTGTTTAATTTAATGTCATATAGCATGCATGAGCTTCTGGTCTTTAGAGTTAATATTTTAGTAGATAAAGTGGGTGCTGTAGTAGAGCACATTACATATATATGTGGATGAAAATTCCTCAACTGGAAATCATTAAAAAATTGCTGTGTGGATTATGAAAGTGGCCAGATTGCCTAAATTACCTTGAAACAATGGGCCAATTCTCTCAAAATGTTCAGAAAACACATGTTTGGCAACATAGCCTTTTTAGTCTCCCCTCCCCCAAAACTGGGACATCCCACATAGCAGCTCAGACAAAACTAATGCGATTTACATGCTTTGGGAAGAGATTTAAGAAAGGTTGAGTTTTGGTTTAGTTGGAAATTAAATCCAATCATGGGAGTTATGAAAGAAGCATTTTAATACTATAGTTGGGAGTGAATATATAGAATATCTATATAGAAAGGAGTGAATCCGACAAGTCTAAGTACTTAAGTATTTCATTCTGATTGTACACACCAGCCCTCTTCATGCAAAACTCTTAGAGATTTGTTGAGCATTTCACGTTACTAAGTAAATTGCAACATTCCACATATATTGTACGGAAGGTCAGAATGCTGGCAAAAGATTTATATTTATTTGTATAATTTCTTCTTAACAATTGCAGCATCCTTAACTTTTAAAATCCAAGTTTGTGTTTGATTGGCTGAATAATTCCAATTTTAATCAGACACAGGTTGGTACAGTGGATGGGAAGAGTGCTCTGGCCACACGGTTTTTCATCAGGTCTCATTTGAAAACAGCAGATGAGCAACTAACTTGAGTTGCACCACTTACAAACTGCTTGTTGTTGGAGGATTGGGGTGCTACAGGGGAGCTGCACTTAAATGTGTAGGAAAGACCTGCAAATGCTGGTTTGAAGTCTGAAGAAGGGTCGCAACCCAAAATGTCACCCATTCCTTCTCTCCAGAGATGCTGCCGATCCCGCTGAGTTACTCCAGCATTTTATGCCTACCTAGGCTGCACTTAAAAGCAGATTACGATCTTGGAAAATATTATGTTGGTTGATTTGTTACTTTTTCAGCATATGTACTTTGCTGGAAAAGCCAGCATTTATTTCTTTACCTTAAATGCCCTGCGAAAATGATGATGAACTGCCTTCTTGAGGTTCTTCGGTGACTGATGGGGAGTGACAGGACTGATGGGGAGTGCCACGGTTTAGACCCAACAACTGTGAAGGAGTAGCGACATATTTCTAAGTAAGGATGCTATGGAGGGCAACCTTCAGATGGTGATGCTCATGTGTACCTGATGCTTGTGCTTTTGACCACTAAGAACGAGGTTCACAAGTTTGGAAGCTGTTGTCAGAATAAACTAGGTGAGCAACTGCAGTGCTTTTTGCATAGTTTGTTGTTGGAGGAGGGAATGAATGGTTATGGTAGTCCATCAGGTAGGCTGCTTTGTCCTGGATGTGTAATGTTATTGAATGCCACCGGAGATGCACTCATCCAAGCAATTGGAGAATATTCGATTATGATCCTGATTGATGCCATATTGATGATGGAAGATGATCAGTGGGAATTAATATAAAGTTGTACAGGCATTGAAACATCACTTAAAACCGTTTCATTCTCCTACTTCAGGGCCTGTCCCACTGCGGCGACCTAATTTGCGAGTTTAGAATAGTTTGCACTCAATTCAAACTTGCAGCATGGTTGACACGTGGTCCTAGGAGATCACTGTAACTCTCCTTCATGCTCGAGGGAAGTTCCCGCATTCCCTCAGTTTTGTCAAGGATAAATTTGTTGGCATGGTTCTTTTTAACTCGTAGTGCAGTGGAGTGGGGTCGCTAGGCAGTCGAGGTAGCCGTAGGCAATCTCCTTTGCTGACCGGGCATTTTAATTGGCTCATTGGAGTTTTCAGAACCAAGGAAAACCAACTCTGGCTTCTTAAAAGTGTCTCCACGCCTTCTCCTCCCTTTCTCCCCCCCCTCCTTCCACACTCTCTGAAGGACTACCATACATTGTGCCAGCCGTCTTTTACCTTCCTGTTCATCGTGGGTATGAATTTCAGACAGCGTTCCCCTGCTTTCCCTGGCCCCCGCCTTTGCAATGTGTTTGTGTGTGTTGACGGTCGATCCAGCTCGCAGTTTAATCGCTGACGGTCGATTCAGCTCAAGGTTTTTCAGGCGAGTGCCCTCGAGCTTGAAGGTCGAAGACAGTCGCTGAAAAGTCGTGTTAGTGGGACAGGCCCTTTGTTCCTGGAGGTGCTCCTCAAATTTAATGTAAAATTGGAAACCATCTTTTCATCTACAGTAAAAATAAGTCAGTCAAAACATCCACCAGCTATGAACACTGGAGGCTGAGCAGATCAATGTCAGTACCATTTTAGAACGTCCTGATTGCAATATTGAATGATGCAAGACCTCAACAAAACCATCAAGACAATACTTTATTTACCATTACTGCTGATGCTTATGGGTCACAGAATCAGACTTCTTCAGATCTAACATCATCACTTCCAATTATGAATCCTTCCAATCAAATCAGACGAACATTTCACTGCAAAGTCTTCAATTCGCACCAATGATTTTTCTTGGTGTCTTCCCAACTATTGCTTACTCTCATATCGAAGCTTTTTATACAATAGTACAATGTCACGTACATTATCATCAAGCATTAAAAAAGGATAGATGATTCTGGCAAAATAAACCAAATGTTAAAGCCAAATTCAATGGGGTTTGGCAACTCAGGTTGGATGTATTCCAGGGATTTTCTTAGAGTGAGTTCCACCATTCTCTCCTCATAGTCAGCTTCCCTATCTCACTTACAACATTTTTATAGATCGTAATAGTATATAGAAAACATATCTTTATTAAACAATGCATTTGATGTTTTTTTTAAACCACCGTGTTCCTGAGATTACTTAAGCTTTACAGACCCAGACAATCCTGGAGGGTTAACAATCCTAGTGGAAGTACAAAGACACAGCCTCTGAGCAGGTGCAGTTATGCAACACGAATAAAAATAAATCTTCCAGGGTAACAGCACTTTTGGCCCTTGGCCAATCTCTAAACTAGAACCTACCCCATAAACACTAACCCATCTGAGCCAGACTAATCTTAGCCTCAAGCTCCCAATGGTTTCCAACCATGAACATCTCAAAGAATCTCAAATGGGCCACAGCAGCCTTCCAGCTTTTATGCTGGAAACACTCGGGGCACATCCTGTGGAAAACACAGAAGGTTATAGAGCATACAAGAAATGTACTATTAACTAAGACAGGGTGATAACTGGTGCATACACATTTGTGTAAGTCAGCAAAATGAAGAAGCTCATTAAATTCATCTTGTGCAGACAAGGTTCTTTTTGTAGATGATGTCACTGCCATTTTCATCAATGTTGCTAATTTGGACACGCATTTTATTCTAAATGGAAAAATAATAGTCTATGATTGAACACCATGGCAGGGCAACAAAGTTTGTTTCAATAAAATACTCTTCAAATGCTTCTGACCCCGACTCTAGCCAAGTGTTGTAGTCAGACTGTGTTCATATCTTAATCTTGCCAAGGAAACTATTCAATAATGACTCAAAGGATTGTCCCAGTTGTATTATATAACATACAGCACCTGTGTAGCACACCATCACATTAGCATTTTCTGTAGTCAGTATCACAGAAAGTGACTGGACCTGGCTGATGAAACTGCTGATGAAGAACTTCAAAAGCCTGCTTGATAAAGATTAATGTGCCCTCCATAGTTTGGGACAAAGACCCATCATTTATTTATTTGCCTCTGTATTCCACAATTTGAGATTTATAATAGAAAAAAATCACATGTGGTTAAACTGCACATAGTCAGATTTTAATAAAGGCCCTTTTTATACATTTTGGTTTCACCATGTAGAAATTACAGCAGTGTTTATACATAGTCCCCCCATTTCAGGGCACCATAATGTTTGGGACACAGCATTGTCATGTAAATGAAAGTAGTCATATTTAGTATTTTGTTGCATATCCTTTGCATGTAATGACTGCTTGAAGTCTGCGATTCATGGACATCACCATTTGCTGGGTGTTCTCTCTGGTGATGCTCTGCCAGGTCTGTATTACAGTCATCTTTAGCTTAAGCTTATTTTGGGGGCTAGACCCCTTCAGTTTTTTCTGCAACATATAAAAGGCATGCTCAATTGGGTTCCGATCGGGTGATTGACTTTTTCTCCACTCAAGAATTTACCATTTTTTTAGCTTTGAAAAACTCCTTTGTTGTTTTCGCAGTATGTTTGGGTTCATTGTCTTGCTGTACAATGAACTGACGGCCATTGAGTTTTGAGGCATTTGTTTGAACTTGAGCAGATAGGATGTGTCTATACACTTCAGAATTCATTATGCTATTACCATCAGCAGTTGTATCATCAATTAAGATAAGTGAGCCAGTACTTTCAGCAGCCATACATGCCCAGGCCATAACCTTTCACAGGTGAGGTGGTATGCTATGGATCTTGGGCAGTTCCTTCTCTCCTCCATACATTGCTCTTGCCATCACTGATATAATTTAATCTTCTTCTCATCTGTCTACAAGACCATTTTTCCAGAACTTCCAGAACTCTTTTAAGTACTCCTTGGCAAACTGTAACCTATTTTTGCAGCTAACCAATGTAGCTGGTGTAGCTTGCAGTGTAGCCTCTGTATTTCTGTTCATGAAATCTTCAGCGGACAGTGGTCATTGACAAATTCACACGACTCCTGAAGAGTGATTCTGATCTGTCGGACAGGTGTTTGGGGATTTTTCTTTATTATGGAGAGAATTCTTCTGTCATCAGCTGTGGAGGTCTTCCTTGGCCTGCCAGTCCCTTTGACATTAGTAGGCTCACCAGTGCTCTCTTTTTTCATAATGATGTTCCAAACAGTTGATTTTGGTAAGCCTCATGTTTGGCAGATGTCTCTAATGAGGCGATTTTTCAGCGGACTCCTGGTGACTGTCAAGTTGCCGTCAGTTGCCTGAAAAACCGGCAACTGGAACGACGACTGTCAGAGTGGAACACACACACACACACAAACAAACACATCACTTCCTTCACCAGCCCATTATGCAGGCGAGACACAGGGCAAGCGGGGAAAGCGCTGTTTAAAAAATTCACATGGTGCAAAGCCAAGGTGAAACAGACACACACCACGATGAACAGGAAGGTTGGCGCTGTAAAAGGACGGCTAAGCACAGTGTACGGTAAGTCCGTTAAAAGAGGGGGGAGAGAGGGAGGGGAGAGGGGGGAGCCAACTTTTAACAAGCCAGAGTCTCCTGCAATCGCCTAAAATGTCGCTGAAGTGGGACAGGCCCATAACAATTTTATTATTGTTTCTCAGTCTCATAATGGCTTCCTTGACTTTCATTGGCACAACTTTGGTCCTCATATTGATAAACAGCAATAAGTTTCCAAAGATGATGGAAAGACTGGAGGAAATACTAGGTGCTGAGAGCTCTCTTATACAGTGCATTCAGAAAGTATTCAGACTGCTTCATTATTTCCACATTTTGTCACGTTACAGCCTTATTCTATAATGGATTAAGTTATTTTTTTTTAAATTACCAATCTACGCACAATACCTCATAATAAAAAAGCAAAAACAGGTGTTTAGAAATGTTTGCAAATTAATTAAAAAGAAATAACTGAAATATTACATTTACATAAGTATTCAGACCCTTTATTCAATACTTTGTCGAGGCACCTTTGGCAGCGATTGCAGCCTCAAGTCTTCTTGGGTATGATGCTACAAGCTTCGCACACCTGTATTTGGGTAATTTCTCCCATTCTACTCTGCAGATCCTCTCAAGCTCTGTCAGGTTGGATGGGGAGTGTCGATGCACAGCTATTTTCAGGTCCCTCCAGAGATGTTCAATCGGGTTCAAGTCCGGGCTCTGACTGGGCCACTCAAGGACATTCACAGACTTGTCACGAAGCCACTCCTGCATTGTCTTGACTGTGTGCTTAGGGTCGTTGTCCAGTTGGAAGGTGAACCTCCACCGCAGTTTGAAGTCCAGAACGTTCTGGAGCAGATTTTCATCAAGGATCGCTCTGTATTTTACTCCGTTCATCTTTCTCTCGACCCTGACTAGTCTCCCAGTTCCTGCCACTGAAAAAACATCCCCACAGCATGGTCTGCTATGCTATTGGCCAGGTGATGAGCGGTGCCCGTTTCCTCCAGACGTGACACTTGGCATTCAGGCCAAAGTGTTCAATCTTGGTTTCATCAGACCAGAGCACCAGAGATAGCAACACTTTTGGCAAACTCCAAGCGGGCTGTCATGTGCCTTTTGCTGAGGAGTGGCTTCTGTCCGGCCAATCTACCATCAAGACCTGATTGGTGGAGTGCTGCAGATAGAGTTGTCCTTCCGGAAGGTTCTCCCATCTCCACAGAGGAACTGGAGCTCTGTCAGAGTGACCATCGGGTTCTTAGTCACCTCCCTGACCAAGCTCCTTCTCTCTCGATTGCTCAGTTTGTCCGGGCGACCAGCTCTATGAAGTCCTGGTGGTTCCAAAGTTCTTCCATTCAAGAATGACGGAGGCCACTGTGCTCTTCGGAAACTGCAAAGCTGCAGAAATTGTTTTATACCCATCCCCAGATCTGTGTCTCGACACAGTCCTGTCTCGGAGGTGTACAGACAATTCCTTCGGCTTCATGACTTGGTTTTTGCTCTGACATTCCACTGTCAACTGTGGGACCTTATGTAGACAGGTGTGCGCCTTTCCAAATCATGTCCAATCAATTTAACTTACCACTGGTGGACTCCAACAAGTTGTAGAAACATCTCAAGAATAATCAATGGAAACAGGATGAACCGAAGCTCAATTTCGAGTGTCATAGCAAAGGGTCTGAATACTTATGTAAATGTGATATTTCAGTTATTTCTTTTCAATTACTTTGCAAAAATTTCTAAACACCTGTTTTCGCTTATTTATTCTGAGGTATTGTGTGTAGATTAATGATTAAAAAAATGATTTTAATCCATTTTAAAATAAGGCTGTGACATAATAAAATGTGGAAAAAATGAAGGGGGTCTGAATACTTTCTGAATGCACCGTACCTGCATTAAGGAGGCAATTAAACACACATGAGCAATTACAAATGTCTGTGAAGCCATGTCCCAAACATTATGGTGCCCTGAAATGGGGGACTGTGTGTAAACATAGTTGTAATTTCTACACGGTGAAACCAAAATGTATAAAAATGGCCTTTAATAAAATCTGACAATGTACACTTTAACGACATGTGATTTTTTTCCTATTACAAATCTCAAATTGTGTAGTAGAGACGCAAATAAATAAATTATGGGTCTTTGTCCCAAACATTATGGAGGGCACTATATATCTGAGGCATCATTCTAGCAGCAGCAGTCTGACAGTCAAATGTAGGCTTCTGAGAAAGTTGAGCAATAAGACTAAGAAGGGCATAAGGGTCTGACCAGTGCACAAAGAGGATGAAGGTGATCTAATAGAAATGTACAAAATTATGAGGGGAAATAGAGTCGGGGAATCGAGAACCAGCATAGGTTTATTGTGAGGGAAGATGGGGAGAGCCAGAGCAGAGTCTCGGGGCAGCGAATGATTGGCAGCCCCGCCAGCCGTCTGTTTTTTTGTTCTTTAAAAAAAATGCCTGTGCATTGTGTTTTATATCAGTTTGTGTAAAGCTGTTCTCCTTTATTGTGGGCGGGTGGGGGGCACAATGAAGCCCTCTCGGGGCAGCGAACGATTGGCAGCCCCGCCAGCCGTCTGTTTTTTCGTCTTTAAAAAAAATTGTTATTGTGTTTTATAAGTTTGTGTAAATGTTCTCCGGTTTGTTTTATGTGGGGGGAGGGGGGGGGGTAAATATAAGATATAATTGAGGTGTGGCTGAGACCCGCCCCACCAGTGTCAGTGCACCTGCACCAGTGTTTACTGAGGCAGACGTATGAATGGTCTTCCTGAGAGCGATTCCACGAAAAGCAGATGGAGTTTCTGTCCGCATCCTCAGGGCCTATGCAGATCAGCTGTCAGAGATAGTCACAGACATCTTTAATTTCTCACAACGCCAATCTGAGGTCCGTACCTGTTTCAAAAAGACTACTATCATCCCGGCACAAAACAAAATTGATTGGGGATGATCAGCCATGATCACATTGAATGGGGCCCGAAGGGCCGAAGGGCCGAATGGCCTACTCCTGCACATATTGTCTATTGTTTATAAAAGTAAGATAGTGTGCATTAAAGACTTCTGCCCAGTCGCTCTGACAGACTGGTGATGGCACACATTAACTCCACCCTCCCAACAGTCTTGGTCCACTGCAGTTTGCTTATCGTCACAACAGGTCCACAAGATTTGCTTGTATTTCTGGTCCTCAACTCATCTTTGGAACATACAGACAATAAGGACTCCTACATTAAACTCCTATTTGTCGACTGTAGCTTTACCATCAACACCATAATCTAATCCAAATTCATCTTCAAACTCCTTGATCTAGGAATCAACACCACCCACTGCCATTGGATTCTCAACTTTCTGATCTCCTCCTCCACGATGATTCTCAATACCGGTGCCTCGCAAGGATACATTCTCAGTCCTCTATTCCTTGTACACCATGATAGTGCAGCTAAATTTGGCTTTAACTCCATCTAAAAGTTTGCAGATGACACCTGTGGGACGGATCACGAACAATGATCAGACGGAGTAGAGGAAAGAGATCGAGAGCTTTGTAACATTGTGTCAGGACAATTATATCTTCCTCAATGTGATTAAGACAAAGTAGCTAGTTATCGACATCAGGAAGTATGGTGGAGTGTACGCCTCAATCAATATCAATGAGTGGAGACGGTCGAGCGCTTCAATCAAGTTCCTGGAAATTTATATTACCTATAATCTGTCGTGGACCAACCACATTGATGCAACAGCCTAGAAGACACATTAATATCTCTACTTCCTGAGTGAGGAAATTCAGCATGCCTCCAATGTCTCTTTCAAGCTTCTACAGATGCACCACAGAATGCATACTGTCGAGTTGCATCCCAGCTTGGTTTGGGTACAGCTTTGCCCAAGACGGCAAGAGATTGTAGGGAGTTGTAGATATAGCCGAGTCCATCACAGAGACTAGACGTCCTACAATTGACTCCATCTCCACTTTACTGTGCTTCAGAAATGCAGCCAACATAATTAAAGACTTGTCCCACCCCAGTTATTCCTTCTTTTCCCTGCTCCCGTGCAGCTGAAGGTACAGAAGTTTGAAAGCTTGAGAGCAGGAAATGGTTCTTCCCCTCTGTTATCAGGTTTCTGAACAGTTCTTCCATAAGCTAGGATGCTGTAATATTCACGTCTACCTATTGTGGATATTGGACTTTGTCTATAGCACCTCCTGTTTGCTTCTTTCTTACAGTTTTGCTTTTCACCTAATTCTTGTGATATCCAGTGATGTGCTTTAAGGAATCCATGAATTATTTCGCTGAAGGTCTTCACTATCTTTGCAAAAGAATAAAGACTCAAAGATCCATGAATCCAGATAAATTTGACTGAAGCACTCCCCGAGTCTATCCAGAGAAATCTGACAAAAGCACTCTATGAGTCTAGCCAGAGTGATTTGCCTGAAGGACTCCACAAATCTAGCCCGTGATTTGCCAAAGGGACTTCAGTCATCTTTCTCAAATGATTTGCCAGAAGCTCCTCTCGAAGAAAACCACACTGTCAGAAACCATATTTCGTATTTTGAAAATATCTAAATTGTAAAACAAAGGATTATGCACAGTATCTTTCGAACATCTGTGGCAAAGAGGAATGAATAACATTATGAATTGCCTTTCCCAAAATGTCCCGGCCATCTTTTGTAAATGCAATGAAGATTTGATAGGAGCGAAATGGATGACAAAGGTTGCTTCATTTGACCTCTTATGCACACAATAATGTCTCACCTGTCTTTAACAGGGGCTTCATGCAAGTCAAATTCACTTCTGTGAAGGTACAAAGTCTAAAAACTGACATTGCCATTCTTGTCTTCTATTCCTCAATAGTGACTAGTTTCATTTTCCTATGCAAGATGCTCCTAATCAATACTTGATTACATTATGATCTGATCATTTATTTTTAGTGGATTTATTGTGAAAAATGTTATTGACTATTATTGTAAAAGGTTGGCAGAAGTGAGAGAAAAGACAAATAAAATTATTCCTCAAACCCTCCTGCCAGGGTTTAAATCATGATTTTTGATGGCTCTCAGTTACAAATACCATTCTGTACCTTGGCACTATCCAATTTACCAAAAATCAATTAAAAACCAAAACAGAATTAACTATTTAAAAAATTAACAAATCAGTGCTTTAAATTAGAAGAACAGTTTATATCACTGCTACCATAGCCACCAGCTGCAGCATACTCCAGCAATGTTTTAGTTCAGCTAGCATGAAACAATGCCACCCAATGTGCAATCAGACAATTTATATTTTGTTCTACATGAGATGAGGCTGTGCATACTTTGAACTGCGTGTATTTCGGGAAAAAAAGCGCAAATGGCAAAACAAGCACCAAGAAGGAAACGCAGTTCAATTATTTGACACTTCTGCAAAACGAGTACTTCATTCAAGGGAGGGGGAAGGTTATTTATAGAAAAAACACAACAGATTCCTACCTTGACCTTACCTTCGCAACATTCCTGTCAAGATCCTGGAGCTCTTACCAAGGTTTGTATCAGTTTCACGCAGCTGAAAGAGAAAATGAGAAACAAAGGTTTACTTGGCAGAACATGACTAAATAATTATTTCATACACAAAAGTTCAACTTTCAAACTGAAAACGGGTCCCCACTGCCAATGAGAAGAATTAATTTTACTCTTTTAAAAGAAAGACACTCATATTGTACCAAGAAATGTAAGGCTAGACCAGTACATCAAATAAAAAAAAGCCTTTCTAGTTCCAAGAAAGCAGTGCACTCTCAATATACAAAGCATACTTTTCCTTCTTCACAAATCTAATGTATATTTTCAACAATAGCTGTGATAAAATAAACCTTGTCAGAAGCCAATTTTGATCATTTATATTCTTTATTCAAAAGGACACTAGCTTTAATAAAATTTGGCGAACACGAGCATAGCTTGATACAGTGAAGGTTATGACCTAGAATTCATATCAAAATCTTGATTATGAATTCATTTTTTTAGGAAAATGATAGTTCTCTATTCTACCTTTTTTTCTGGGGAAAGCTGATCCCTTTAAGGTATACTCAAGCACAAAAGTGCAGACTCCAATATTTTGGTGAGTCTAAAGCTGGCATGCTGTTTTTGTACTGATCCCTTTTGCTACCTTTGCAGAAATATGCAGTCATAGAAAAACCTATGAACTATGCTCTTGAAGTTAGAATTCTGGAATGAACAGAGAAATAAATTTGCATTTTTTCCCACTCTCATGCGGAATGTATCCGTGAGTTCGAAAAACTGACTGCATAGATTGTTTGACTATAAACTTAAAATACAGTGGCTGATGAAAATCAAAGGTTATGTACAGTTCCAGAGATCTGTAACCTACCTGAACAATTTATTGTAGAATTGCATCAATAAGTTATCAAAATTATAGCACAACCAGGATAATTATGTGGGAAGATTAATGAAAGAAAATGCAGCAAAAATTAAAATTCATAGAAGTCATGTGAATGATATAATCTTGAATTAGGCAATTTGAGGCCTTTCTATATTATATATAAGATATATGGATTTGAAAAATATTTAAGTTGCAATTAATAAGATACACAAGCAGAACCAACAACTTGACTGAAGTCAGAATATCTTGAATAAAGATTATATCCCTTGTTCAGTTCACCGTTTAGGAAACGGATAAGGCATGATCATGCACAGGATTTTTTTTTTGTTATAATGTCCCAAAAAATTGAGCCTCATTGTTTGGGCACTATTTTCAGATCAATGTATTTTTTTCAAATAAACTCCAACTAGCAAAAGCTAGATTACACTTATTAATCTAAAACTACATGAAGAAAACAGTTCATGCAAGAGTTAAAAGACCATTAGCAACATTAATATTGCTGGTCTTCATTTTAACAGAAATCTTTTTTAAAAAATCTATAAAATCAGTCGATATTTGGAATAAAGGTTAGATTTTTCCATTTGGCAGTTAGTATGTGTTTAACTGTGAACTATTGTATAAGTTTATTTAAGCAAAAAATATGTTCATTGTGGCCCTTAACTTGAAGATCTGATTATTTCGTTCTGTGTTATTTTCTACAGAGATCGACTGAAAGCCCCTTCAGTTGAACAATTGCATACTCACTCTTTCCCGAGCTCGTTGAATCTTTTCTTTGTCATGATGGAGGTTCTCCAGAATCTCCTGTCCAATTTGTTCTGTAACCCAAAGATAACAATCACTATAAGTTACACTGCATGTAAAAAGTTGATAAAAAATGAAGCATCAAAATCTCTTCAGTGTGCAAGACAGTGAGACTGAACCTAAACTGAGTCAACAACCTTCAAAACTTCACAGAAATTAAATCATTTTAGTGGCCAACCTCCGCTGCAACCTGAGAAACCAATTTCTGCAGAAACAATAGAAACTGGTGAAACATTGCAAAAAGCAAATTGCCTTCCAAATAATTTTGCAGCAGCTGCGCAGGTCAATTGTACAGAACCGAAAGATTTGGGTAAACATACAATAATATTTGTTGAGAAATCAAATGCAAACTATAAAATGTAAATCGTATATTTAGTAAGTGCTTCAAATTGCATGCTTCATAATTATTGCTGAATTGCAGAAACGCATATATCTTTCACATTCCATCTAAATAGGTTTATGCAAAGAACTGGCATTTAAAAATAAATTAAAATCTTTACAGATATTTTTAAGTTCTGAGAAATCTCTGATCAAATTAAATTTGTTCTTCTCTAAGTTGGGAACAACAAAAGTGAAATGTATAATGATGTTAAAAATGTCTAAAACACATCAACATGTAATCAAAACTTAACAATTAAGAAATATGAAATAAAATCGACAATATTTCCTGTACTGAGTTTGCGAAAGTGTTAAATGTTGAAACTAACAATGACAGATGTAGCTGGATACATTTTTTTTAGATATTTGACTATAAATTGATGTTCCCATTAAGGTATTTCTTCGGTACTGGTTTGTCTCATGGGATTATCAATACCATAATGCCTCCCCACAGGTTCAATGCATTTTAAGAATTTTATGATAAAAAGAACATACTGAAAAAAATGTTTTAAGATGATCCCGTACACCCTCCCATAGAAAAAAAAAGGAAAACAGATGCCATTAAATACTGCTGATTCAAAGCAGGTTGGTTAATTAGATTCTTCTCTGTTTCGTTTGGCTGCCAAGTTGACATCTTCACCTTGGTTCTAATGATTCAATTTATTTCCACCAGCAAATGTGACAATGCCACAGACAGTAATTGAGGGTAAAACATTGTCACTTTGATGAATTGTGTTTTTTCCTCATAGTCAATGACTAGTGAAGTCAATAAACAAGGAAAAGAAGCATGTCCGCTGGAATATCACAAAATGAATTGTTGTCTTGACACATAGGGATCAAAACATCATACATTAATTTCATCCTGGCGTGGGGCACAATGGCATCTGCTTCACTCAGACTGCCCTACACAGATAAATAATTGGGGCTATCATCAATTTTGCAAGAGTTTTTTTTATTCAGTATGCAGCACAACTGACGAACTTTGGCCCTTTTCACAAGGAGAACAGCCACAAGCAGAAAGTGCTGCCACGACATAGATGACAGTAAAACAATACCCCTAAATAACTATATTCAAGGTAACTACAAGCTTGAAGATAAACACTTAAAAGGATAATTTTTACGAGAGAAATAAATAACTTTTTTACCATCTTTAAACAGTTCTATGAAGGATGGTCGGGCTCGCCATCGCTGTGACTGGTCTGAAATAATTCATCCCCTGAATATGAATTAGCACTGGATAATCACAGCATATTTATTACGCATTTCTGTGGTCCTTTCCTCCTGTGAATGCTGTATTATTCATTGCTTCTGCCCTGACCCTGATGCGCTCCTGTTCTGACAAATCATACTTGATTAAGACAAATCTTTATTAGTTAGGTAGTCAACTTCCCCATTTATCATTTGCAAATCTCATTCCCCTTTTCCAAGTGTGTTAAAACTGACTACTGCAATATGGTAGTGGCTGTATAAAATGCTTATTATGGGAAATGAGTACAAATGCAGATGCAAATGTCAACAATGGATGTAAAGGGAGTAGGCTATATATCAATAATTCAAAATAAACGTATCAGAAAAAAAAGACTTATCTCATGTCAGAACAAGTGGTGATTTTTGATTTTGCTTATATGACAATAAAATATGCAAAGTCAGAACCTATAACAGATTTAACCAGAAAAATCAGAGCAGTCGCCAACAGATTGTTCAACAATACTGAATACAGATTTATTTTCCTTCACAATTAACAATATTGATCTTGTGAACCTGGTAAGCACACAGCCGGTCAACAATATATGAAATATTGTTATTTTTTACAGGAGTTAAATGTATTAAATTGAATGGTAAATGTCACTGGATGGCTCTGATTTCATATACTGGTACTTAATTCATAAATCACTGCAATGTCAAATAATGACCAAATCTTTCAATTTTTACATTAAACAGTTTTTGTTAGCACTCAATAAACTGCTTTACAATGACAGGACGGCACAATGGCACTGCAGTTTCTGTTGCTGCCACACAGCTCCAGCAACTGGACTTTGATCCGGACATCAGGTGCCGTCTGTGTGGATTTAGCACATTCTTCCTGAGACCCTGTGGGTTCCTGCTCAGGTGCTTTGGTTTCCTCCCATGTCCCGAAGATGTGTGGGTAGGTTAATTGGTTATTGTAAACTGTTCCTGCTGTCAGGAGAATCAGGGTCGAGTTAATGGGTATGTGAGAGAGAATACATTATAGGGAAATAAACAGGAAAATCGGATTGATGACGATGCTCGTGGAGCTGGCACAGACTGGAGGGGCTGAATGGCCTCTTTGTATGCAGTAAAGATAGGGCATTATGAGAAATATGACAATGAAGTCCATATAAACAAATTTATAAAGTGGGGACAAGGGTGATTGCAGGAGGAAAAAAAGAGCAGGAAATGTATTGCATGAAACAAACTGTTTATTACATTTGGTTAAAGTACTATTTCTGATATCAAATGTAAAATGACACCAACAGTGTGTGATAAATTATCTAGACAGGAGATCATCACGTGTCTCTAACTGTTAAGGTATTAGACAGTTAAGAGATAGCTGGAGAGGGTCCAGAAAGTAATTACATAATAGATAAAGTTTATTTCCCAGATTTCTAATGTTGGCTAATTTTCCTACTGTTGGTCGACATGCAGTTAAGAATGAGTACATATTATCATCTTAACATTTTACACACATACACTGAAACTATTTATGTAATGTTGCTCCTTTTCTCCAATTTAATGATTTTCATAGTCTTTACTTAAGGCTAAGATTTAGTTTCGCCCGAGGATTGCAGAGTGGTGTTTGAAGTTTGTTAAGCCATAGGCTTATACTGGATGTTGAGCTGAGTGGTTATTGGTCAAGTTGGATTGCATTTGTTTGTAAATTACAACATGGTGACATTGAATATTGTCGGAATGATATTCTCCAGTTTTGAACTTAATTACTACCAATGTCAGGTAAATTAAATATTTTTCTCATTTTGGACATATTATTTGGAGCTATTTATCAGACCCAAGGAATTAAACACTGGACTATCTATGACAGGACAAATTGCACTTAGCCAATTTGAATAAGCATCAGCATAATGTAGGTCCTTTTCCGAATCCATGTTTGTCTTTTGTTACAACATTTAAGGCAGAACAAGGCAAAATTCCTTACACAATCACCAATAAATAGAGTGAACATACACTCTAATTCAGGTTAATTAAATAATTTTCAAGAGTAGTGTCTTCAACTTTAAATTTTACACTATATTGAGTTTCAATTAAATGCAAAAAGGCAGACATTTTAGTTCTTCATAATCATAATTAAGAATTACACCTGAGTAGTTATATTTGTCTTTCTGATTTTAATTTTCTTCTTATGATAAAGCAGCATAAACAGAATGTATTGTGTCATCTTCAAAATGAGATGCTTATCAATGAATTTATAAATTACCCTCATAAAACTTTACTATCTAAATAAATAGCAAAGTAGAACCTAAAAAAAAAAATAGACATTCCAGTGCAGCCGAGGCAGAAATTAGAGCATTCTTTAAATTGAAATAATTTGGCCAGTAATTCTATCCTTAATGTAAGGAAAACAAAGCACATAATAATAGAAATGTAATGCTCGTCATAAAAATGATAATGATAATGATTCATTGCTATACAGATTTTTGGGGAAAAAAGTCTCAATTAACGATTTCCTACTCCAGCACCATATTTAAAGTTGCACATCTAAAATGTATCTTTCAAGAAATTGAACTGAAATAATTTTTGTATTGATGTTATTTTAAATGAACCAAAGTTGCATGCTATGCAGGATGAATAGCAGAAATATCAGCTTCCCATACCTTAAAACGACAAGACAGCTTATTGGAAACTGGGATGGGTAGAGCTCTGGAAAGAATGATGGATATCTTTAGTTGACAGTAACAAAAGATTCAGTGGTCTTCTGTTATTTTCAAGATTTGATCCATGTATTGTTCAGTCAGATTGATTAGTAGGACTGGGTGTTACAATCCCTAAGATTTCATTACAATTGACATTCTTGGGTATGACCGCTAGGTGATTTTGCTAACAATCAGACACATCTTCAGTTGTGTACCTCAACGTCACTGGGTGTTTTGGCCTTTTATCACAAGACACCCTCAGTCGAGGAAGGCCCACCGCAGGTTGATCAGATCTGGGTGTGTGTCTTATTGTTAGCCTCTAGATGGTCACGTGGCAGCCCAGACAGCATTTTTCCTCTTCAGCCACAGCCAGTGACTGCTCCGTTCAGTGGCATTGGCAAGTTATTTTATTGCCTCCATTGTGCCTGGCCTTTGACTCCTACTTCCCTCAGGAGCCTTGCGGTGGAACTGGCTACAAAGCCCCTGCACCCCACCTCCACTGGACACACCCTTACCCTCCAATCTCTCTCCTCTGCTGCAAGGTTTGAATATCAAAGCTTTCATAAGCCTCGTCCACAGCCTCCTCCCAGGGGACCATCAGCTCAATGATGAAAACACGCCGACAGGAGTTGGACCAGAGAACGAGGTCTGGTCGCAGGTTGGTAACTGCGATTTCAACTGGGAACGAAAACCTCTGGCCTAGGTCAACACGCATTTCCCAGTCCCTGGCTGCGTTCAGTGGGCATGAGTTGAGAGGTGAGGGGTTAGTCCTCCGTTTCTCTCCTTCACGGATGGATGGCATTTGCGGGAATGTCATCTGGGTATTGATAGGCATGGCGTTGGTGGTAACTCTCTTGCACTCGAGTTCAGCGGCCAAACACCTCAGCACCTGGTTGTGTCGCCAGGTGTACCTGCCTTGTGTTAGGCTGGTCTTACAACCGACCAGGATGTGCTTGAGGTTTGCTGGAACTGCACACAGGGGGCAGGCTGGATCCTCTCCCAGCCAAAGATTTAGGTTTGTGGGGGAGGGAAGGACGTCATATGTGGCTCTGATAATGAAGCTCAACTTATTTGACTCCATGGTCCACAGCTCTCTCCATGTGATCTTCCTCCTCTCAATGCCATCCCACTTCATCCAGTGGCCTTGTTTGGCCTGGGACATGGCTTTGGCACACCTGGCTGCTTCTTCCTGGTGGCGCACCTCCTCCACCACCAGGTGCTGACGTTCAGCTGGAGTAGCCTTTTGCCAGGTAGGTTTCATTGCTCCCAGGCCAAAGCCCCCTCGGCCTTGTTGGACATGGCCCACTATGTCCCGGTGTTGGAGGGCAGATTTTGCGTCCAGTACCACTGCTGCTGGAGTCCATTTCTTCCCTGTTGCTCGGGTTGGAGCAACACCTTTTATTATTGGATCCCTTGGGCAAGAGTGACCATAATATGGTTGAGTTCTTCATTAGGATGGAGAGTGACATTGTTAATTCAGAAACAATGGTTTTGAACTTAAAGAAAAGTAACTTTGAGGGTATGAGACGTGAATTGGCCAAGATTGACTGGCAATTAATTCTAAAAGGGTTGACGGTGGATATGCAATGGAAGGCATTTAAAGACTGCGTGGATGAACTACAAAATTTGTTCATCCCAGTTTGGCAAAAGAATAAATCAGGGAAGGTAGTGCATCGATGGATAACAAGGGAAATCAGGGATAGTATCAAAGCAAAGGATGATGCGTACAAACTAGCCAGAAAAAGCAGCATACCGGAGGACTGGGTGAAATTCAGAGACCAGCAGAGGAGGGCGAAGGGCTTAATTAGGAAAGGAAAAATGGATTATGAAAGAAAACTGGCAGGGAACATAAAAACTGACTGCAAAAGTTTTTATAGATATGTGAAAAGAAAGAGATTAGTTAAAACAAATGTAGGTCCCTTGCAGTCAGAAACAGGTGAGTTGATCATGGGGAACCAGGATATGGCGGACCAATTGAATAACTACTTTGGTTCCGTCTTCACTAAGGAAGACATAAATGATCTGCCGGAAATAGCAGGGGCCCGCGGGTCAAAGGAGGTGGAGGAATTAAGTGAAATCCAGGTTAGCCGGGAAGTGGTGTTGGGTAAATTGAATGGATTAAAGGCCGATAAATCCCCAGGGCCAGATAGGCTGCATCCCAGAGTACTTAAGGAAGTAGCTCCAGAAATAGTGGATGCATTAGTAATAATCTTTCAAAACTCTTTAGATTCTGGAGTAGTTCCAGAGGATTGGCGGGTAGCAAACGTAACCCTACTTTTTAAGAAGGGAGGGAGAGAGAAAACGGGGAATTACAGACCAGTTAGCCTAACATCGGTAGTGGGGAAACTGCTAGAGTCAGTTATTAAAGATGGGATAGCAGCACATTTGGAAAGTGGTGAAATCATTGGACAAAGTCAGCATGGATTTACGAAAGGTAAATCATGTCTGACGAATCTTATAGAATTTTTCGAGGATGTAACTAGTAGCGTGGATAGGGGAGAACCAGTGGATGTGGTGTATCTGGACTTCCAGAAGGCTTTCGACAAGGTCCCACATAAGAGATTAGTATACAAACTTAAAGCACATGGCATTGGGGGTTCAGTATTGATGTGGATAGAGAACTGGCTGGCAAACAGGAAGCAAAGAGTAGGAGTAAACGGGTCCTTTTCACAATGGCAGGCAGTGACTAGTGGGGTACCGCAAGGCTCAGTACTGGGACCCCAGCTATTTACAATATATATTAATGATCTGGATGAGGGAATTGAAGGCAATATCTCCAAGTTGGTGGATGACACTAAGCTGGGGGGGCAGTGTTAGGTGTGAGGAGGATGCTAGGAGACTGCAAGGTGACTTGGATAGGCTGGGTGAGTGGGCAAATGTTTGGCAGATGCAGTATAATGTGGATAAATGTGAGGTTATCCATTTTGGTGGCAAAAATGGGAAAGCAGATTATTATCTAAATGGTGGCCGATTGGGAAAGGGGGAGATGCAGCGAGACCTGGGTGTCATGGTACACCAGTCATTGAAGGTAGGCATGCAGGTGCAGCAGGCAGTAAAGAAAGCGAATGGTATGTTGACTTTCATAGCAAGAGGATTTGAGTATAGGAGCAGGGAGGTTCTACTGCAGTTGTACAGGGTCTTGGTGAGACCACACCTGGAGTATTGCGTGCAGTTTTGGTCTCCAAATCTGAGGAAGGACATTATTGCCATAGAGGGAGTGCAGAGAAGGTTCACCAGACTGATTCCTGGGATGTCAGGACTGTCTTATGAAGAAAGACTGGGTAGACTTGGTTTATACTCTCTAGAATTTAGGAGATTGAGAGGGGATCTTATAGAAGCTTACAAAATTCTTAAGGGGTTGGACAGGCTAGATGCAGGAAGATTGTTCCCGATGTTGGGGAAGTCCAGGACAAGGGGTCACAGCTTAAGGATAAGGGGGAAATCCTTTAAAACTGAGATGAGGAGAACTTTTTTCACACAGAGAGTGGTGAATCTCTGGAACTCTCTGCCACAGAGGGTAGTTGAGGCCAGTTCATTGGCTATATTTAAGAGGGAGTTAGATGTGGCCCTTGTGGCCAAGGGGATCAGAGGGTATGGAGAGAAGGCAGGTACGGGATACTGAGTTGGATGATCAGCCATGATTATATTAAATGGCGGTGCAGGCTCGAAGGGCCGAATGGCCTACTCCTGCACCTAATTTCTATGTTTCTATCCCGCGATTCTGGTAGTCCAGCCTCACTTTGGCACATTTGTATTCCTCCACCAGGCTTGAGACTGGCAGTGAGAGGGCTCCATTCCCATAAAGCCCCATGCTGCTGAGGCATCTTGGTAGCCCACGCCTTTTCCTCACTTGTGAGTTCACCAGTCTCTCCAGCTGGTTGACATGGGATAAAGTGACCTCGTAGATGGTAATTGGCCACATGAGTCGGGGCAATACACCGAATTGAAGGCACCAAAGCTTCAGCTTCCCTGGGAGAGCAGTGTTGTTGATTTGCTTGAGGCCACTGATTGTATCCTGCCTGAGTTGTTCCACCTGCTCTGCATCCTTGAGGTATGCGGTGTACCATCGCCCGAGGCTTTTGACAGGCTTCTCCAGGACAGTTGGTATGGTCTCGTTATTGATGTGGAACCTTTCGTCAGATACCCGGCCTTTGACAATGGAAATACTGCAGGATTTGCTGGGTTTAATCTCCATTCGATGTTTTCCTGGAGTTTATCCAGCAGGCGTTTGGTGCATGCTTTTGTTGTTGTTATTGTGGTCATGTCATCCATGTACGCCCTGATTGGAGGAAGGCGCAACCCACTCTTCAAGCGTTCCCCTCCGACCACCCATCATGATGCTCGAATGATGAGCTCCACTGCCATGGTGAAAACCAGTGGAAAAATGGTACAGCCTGCCAATATGCCTACCTCAAGGTGCTGCCAGGCGGTGGTGTTGTCCTGAGTTGTGTCGCAGAACTGGAGGTCCTGGAAGTAAGCTTTTACCAGCTTTGTGATGACCACTGGGATCTGGAAGAAATTAAAAGCTGCCCAAAGAATCTCATGGGGCACCGAACCAAAGGCATTGACAAGATCTAAGAAAACCACATGCAAATCTCTCTTTTCCTTCTTGGCAGTTTGTATCTGGTGCCAGATGACATTTGCATGTTCCAGACATCCTGAGAAACCACATACCCCTGGTTTCTACACTGACGTGTCAATGAAGTTGTTGCTCTGCAAAAATGCCGAGAGTCTTTGGGCCACAACACCAAAGAAGATCTTTCCTTCCACGTTCGGAAGGCTGATCTGGCGGAATTGGCTAATGGTTGAGGAGTTCTTTTCTTTGGGAATTACGATCCCTCCTGCCCTTCGCCATGCCTGAGGTATGATTCCTTTCCCCCATGCCACTTTCATTAACTTACAAAGGTATTTCAGGGCACCAGGGGGGTTCTTATAGAGCCTGTATGGTATGCCATTGGGCCCTGGGGCTGATGCTGTTCTTGCTCGTTTGACTGTGTTCTCCACCTCCTTCCATGTAAGAGGCCTTATGTCCATCTGGTGCTCAGGTGGGTGGATAGGTGGCATGTCTTCTGGAATGGTGACTGGCTCATGCCTCCGGTTGTCAGAGTATATCTTCCTCAGGTGCTCCTCCAGTTCCCTTACAGGAACTCTCAGGATCCCGCTCTTCTCCTTGACAAAGAGGCTTTTGACAAACTTATACGGATCTCTGTAGAAACTTGTCCTCGCCCGTTCTTTCTTCTTGTGTTGCTTTCTCAGGCATTCTGCTCTGCGCAGGATTGCCAGGCATTGCTTTATTTCTGCCTGCAGTGCCTAGAGTCCTTTTCTTTCTGCTTCTGTGGCCTTCCTCCACTGTTTTCTCAGCTTTCTTTCACCAGTCTTTTGATCTCCTGCTGCCTCCTGGACTTGAACTGGAGTGCTGGATCCTTCTGAGTCCTCTGTTTCATGACCTTCACCCCAAATCTCTCCGCCCCACAGTTGTATATGGTGTCTCCCATCTTCTCCAGCTTTCTTGCCACACATCCCTTCAATCCTTCCAGAAGATGGACGAGGTCAGTGTTAATGGTCTTCCACTTTTTCCTCTGGCAGGATTTAGGCCACAAGATTTGAGGCTTTTTCCCTTCCATTTTCTTCTCTACCGCTGACTGTGGCTGGTTGGGCTCTGGACTCGTGTCCGTTGGTGGTACTGTACCTGGTTGAGCTTCGCCTGGGGTACTGATACCCTGTGGACTGTGTTGGTTATCCTGCCATTGGGCTTCACTCGACTGATTTGGCCTACCTCTTAGAAAGTTATGATCAATGCGAGGCCCCACACCAAGCTCTCTCAGGCACTTTTTCCTGCCCTGGTGGATCTTGAGACCCTTTTCTGATGTTATCGTTTCCCAGCCAAAGATACAACTTCGTAGCTTATGTCCTGCCAGTGCTGCTGCTCTGTCAATTGCTGAGCTAGGTGTAGTACTCATAGCCGATTCCGTTCCTAGGTCTGTTGCCGCGTGGTCTGTCGAAGAGCCATTCTAAATATTTTGAGAATTTAACAATAGAAACATAGAAAATAGGTGCAGGAGTAGGCCATTCAGCCCTTCGAGCCTGCACCGCCATTCAATATGATCATGGCTGATCATCCAACTCAGTGGCTAATCATCCAAATATTATGCCAATGGTCTAATGAGCAATCTTTTCCTGCTCAAATGAGTAATATAGAGACATTATTTCCAAAAACAAGTGGCTATTTGAATATTTTAGCCCCTTGCTGTCAGAAGCTGCGACACTTTGTTTGTATGCAATGATTTTGCAATAAAAATGGCAGTGAGAAATGATTGTGGAGAAAATCAGATAGCAACTATCAATAGCCATAGAAGCAATTAAATACTAACTTTTAAAGTTTGCGAACTAAATTGCTTTGCTCCCCCGCAAGGTTCACTACTTTGGTATCTCACTGAAAGATTCAGCTTTAAATAATCAAAGGCCATGAAGTTATAGTATTTATATATCCATCATATTCAATGTAAAAGTTAGAGATTGTTCATTCAAGAGTTAACAATGCCCTAATTATGACAAAGCAACCTCACTGACTTTAAAGATTCAATTTTGGTTACGAATTCTTACTTCAGATCTTAATTATTACTACAGATGTATAAACATTGAAATATTTTTAATATTTTTCTTTCTACCTCTTTCTTTCTATCTTCCTCTTTCAATCCCATCTTCTTGATGTTGTTTTCTGTATAAATGTCCTTCTTCTTGGGCAGTCCCATGAGGTCAAGGATAGCTTACTTCTATTCCACTTTATAATATCTAAGACAGCTAATAAGGCAAATATGGGATCTGTCAATTCGGCCACAGTAAGGTGGTGCACTTCTTCCTCCATTTTTACTGGGGATCTATGTACTTCTGACAAACATACTCAAAATTCTCAGTGTCATTTCATATACTTCCCCATTTTGAGCATTCATGAGCAGCAATTTCAATGAATTGGTGATACAACGTCTCAAGGAGGCTTTGAGATCATCCTTGAAGTATTTCCAGTGGCCGCCTAATAATTTCTTGCTGTTATTGTATCGATGCGGGAGTTTGATATTGGGAACATATTACCATGCAGCACTCGTTAGAGCCACTTAAATGTAGTCAGGTCCTCTCTGCTGGGGATGAGGACTTGTTGATCCTGTATTGGATTTGAAGATTGATGCAGAGACAATATTGGGAATACATCTCCAGGGCTATTGGTTTCGACTGTAGGTAGGATCCATGCCTCTGACTATATAGTAGAAAAGGATCATTGCTGATAGTCGGCTATGAACTTGATCCATGAACACTCTTTTCTGTTTTACCTTTCCTAGTGTCCTGTGACAATACAGGGCCATGAAGAGCCCCCAGTAAATATAGAACTCTTTCCACATCTTGGGAGTCATTTCCCAACAAAGATAGACATAAATGTTGAAATTCACCACCACTGCCAATGAAAGCATATTGATAGTTCAGGACTTCAAATCTGGCACATGATCTACTATACTGCAGTGATCACCATCTCCATTGTATACTTCAAAGACATGACCTACCAACCAACGCAACTTCACACCAAACTAAATATAAATAGATCAGTGCTTTCTGGTTTGAAATCCCTTACTGTGGCACATTATGGAGCACTTTCTATCAAAATGGATATCTAATCACCATAATCAGGGCTCAAAAACGCACATATTGCCTATGAAGAGCTGTCAGCATTGTGAACGACAAATGCCTTTACTTTTGATACTGCCTAGAAAATCAGAGCAATTATCTTATCTTTATAATTAAGTTTCTTGGCCGCAAAATACAAAAAAATTGAAACTTTTCCAAATATAGCAGATACCAGAATGGTTGAGAAATTATCCCGTGGAAAATGGTTTATTCAGAGCTGAGTTGGTATCATGATAAAAAATGTGACTTTTTAAATCAATGAAAATATAGTTAATGATTGTACAGTTCCCCCCATAATGTTTAACCACTGTAAATCTCATTTATATATTTGCCTCTGTACTCCACAATTTGAGATTTGTAATAGAAAAAAATCACATGTGGTTAAAGTGCACATTGTCAGATTTTAATAAAGGCCATTTTTATACATTTTGGTTTCACCATGTAGAAATTACAGCTGTGTTTATACATAGTCCCCCCCATTTCAGGGCGCCACAATGTTTGAGACACAGCCATGTCATGAAAATGAAAGTAGTTATGTTTAGTATTTTGTTGCATATCCTTTGCATGCAATGACTGCTTGAATTCTGCGATTCATGGACATCACCAGTTGCTGGGTGTCTTCTGATGATGCTGGTGATTATTGCAGCTATCTTTAGCTTATGCTTGTTTTGGAGGCTAGTCCCCAAATGCTCAATTAGGTTCAGATCAGGTGATTGACTTGCCCTCTCAAGAATTGACCATTTTTTTGCTTTGAAAAACTCCTTTGTTGATTTAGCAGTATGTTTGAGATCATTGTCTTGCTGTAGAAAGAACTGCCGGCCAATGAGTTTTGAGGCATTTGTTTGAACTGGAGCAGATAGGATGTGTCTATACACTTCAGAATTCATTATGTTACTACCATCAGCAGTGAAGATAAGTGAGCCAGTACCTTCAGCAACCATACATGTGTGCCCTCCTCCCACACCCTCCCACCGCTCGGTCGCTTTGCACGCTCACCAGGTACCCCCGAGGCCGGTGATCAGTGATCGCTCAGCCCCCCCACTTTCAAAAACGCTCCGCGGACCCTGTTTAATAAAATCTGACAATTGCACTTTAACCAAGTGTAATTTTTCTCTATTACAAATCTCAAATTGTGGAGTAGAGGTAAATAAATAAATGATGGGTCTTAGTCCCAAACATTATGGAGGGCACTGTATATTCTTTAAAAAAACCCAGTAGATATCTATAGAAACATGACGTACATGTACAAGTGTGTCAATATCGATATTGACCAACCACAGTACATGAAAATGATGTTAGTATTTATTTTAAATGATAGAAGTAAATGAATCAAATACAATGCTGTTATTTCATTGAATATATTACAAGAACTATCACATTTCTTTAGTAAACACAAGAACAGAAATAAGAGCAGGCCATTTAACCCCTCAAACCTGCTCTGCCTTTCAATAAGATCGTGGCTGATCTGAACTTTGCTGGTTCCACTTTTTTTTCTGTTCCCCATAAACTCTGCACTTATTTTAATACAAAGTCTGCTTATCTTGTCCTTGAACACGTTTCATAACTCTACCATCACAGATTAGTGACAAAGATTCCTAACGATTTACCATCCTCAGAGATCTCTCCCTTATATCTGCAATTCCTCATCCAGAAATATTACTCCCAGATCAAAAACCCTCGGAAGAGTGGACATCCTCTTAGTATTTACCCTGTTAAACCCTCTCAGAATATTATCTGTCTAATTCTTCAAAACCCCATTGATTATTGGTTCAATTGGCTAATCCTCCATCCATGCTACTATATATTACCCCAACGTCATGAGCTCTTACCTTGTGCAGTATGCAGTATCCTTATTAATTGCCTTTTGGGATGTCAAATACATTACATTTCTAAGATCCATGTTCCACATCGAAGAGTACCAAAAAAAAAGATTAAATGCAATATCTTTCATAAAACAAAATTTACCAATTATCCTATTGCCAAACTTACTAATAATGGATTCCACCATTTTCTTAATTGTAGATGTTAGGCTAACTGGGTAATGGGTTTCAGTTTTTTATCCTTTTTCCTTGCTGGCATAAGGACATTACATTTGCTGTCTCTCGATCCAACGGGACCTTTACAGATGCCAGGAATCAGGGAAGATCACAAGCATTGTTACCATCATCACTGCATGCACTTCTTTTGAGAACCTAGGATGTAGGCCATCAGGTCCTGGGGACCTGTTAGCCTTTCCTCTCGATAGTCTGCACAATACTTTTGTCAAATGACAGAGAACTTTAAACTTTAGCATTCAGAGGCACAGCATGGAATCAGGCCCGTTGGCCCATCAAATCCGTGTCGACCACCAGTCACCACTTACACTAGCACTATCCTACACACAAGGGACAATTTATAATTTTACTGAAGCCAATTAACCGACAAACCTGTGGGAGGAAACGGGAGCATCCAGAGAAAAAACAGTCACAAGGAGAATGTACAAATTCCGCACGCATAGCACCGGTAGTCAGAATCAATTTGCCAAGAAGAAGAGCAACCACAGTTCTGGAAAAAGGTCTCTTGGACAGATGAGACGAAGATTAAAGGGCCTGTCCCACTTGGCTGTCATTTACGCGACAGGCTGGTAGTGACTGTTGCGCGCGTCATCATGCATCCGCACAGTCGTCTGGAGTGCGTGACGTAATTTGAATACCCAGTTTATGATGTTTACCCAGTTTATGATATTTATGGTGATTTTCTAAAATGTTCCAGTTTCTTGAGTGGTGCTAGCAATTGGAAAAACTGCAGATGTAATGCCCCTATTCAAAAAAAGAGGTGATGAAAAGTAGCAAGCTGCAGACCAAATTAATCTGTGGGAAGGAACTGCAGATGCTGGTTTAAATTGAAGATAGACACAAAATGCTGGAGTAACTGGGCGGGACAAGCAGCATCTCTAGAGAGAAGGAATGGATGATGTTTCAGTCTGAAGAAGGGTCTCGACCCGAAACGTCGCCCATTCGACCCGAAACGTCACCCTGTCCCACTTGGCCGTCATTTGCGCAACAGGCCGGTGGCGTGTGAAGATTTCGTACAAGACGAAATCCTGGTGCGCTGTGCGATATCGCTCGCAACTCCACATTCCTCCACGCCACTCCATGCGCCCACCCCGCGCTACCCACACGCTACCAGGGAGCGTAAATGGCGCACAAATGACGGCCAAGTGGGACAGGCCCTTAACTTATATCAGAGTGATGGCAAGAGCAAAGTATGGAGGAGAGAAGGAACTGCCCAAGATCCAAAGCATACCACCTCATCTGTGATACACACGGTGGTTGGGGTGTTATGGCCTGGGCATGTATGGCTGCTAAAGGTCACTATGCTCACTATCTTCATTGATAATACAACTGCTGATGGTAGTTGCATAATGAATTCTGAAGTGTATAGACACATCCTATGCTGTCCCGTTGGTCAAACGTCTGCCTCAAACCTCATGGAGCTGAGACTGGGAAGTACCGCCCTTGCCCCCTCCCTACACTGCAAACAATGACTCCCTGCAAGGGCGGTACAGTTCCCGGAGGAAAGCAACATGGCCGAGACGTCAGGACCAACAGCTAAACTCCCCGATGGGCCCCTACACGCCCCGAGCTGCGCAAGTCATCCGCAACCCAGGTTCCTCTGTAATAATAATAATAATAATCTTTTTTATATAGCACATTTTTAGTCAACTTGCATTGACCCCAAAGTGCTTCAGGATAATAGCATTACATATACACACAGGCAAAGGTGGGTGAAGTGTCTGTAATACAACGTCAGTGGCACTCCAAGCGGGATTCAACCGGCTACCTTCCGGTCGCCAGCAAACACTGGTGACCATTGTCATTGTCGTTGGAGCGGGGCTGGGATGCTGCAACAAAAATCTCTGGGTGACCGTACTTGCAGTGGGCCTGGTGGTCGACGTAAATTGGTCCTGACGTCCCGGTGACTTATGGTCCGACGAAACAGTGCAAAGCCCCCGGCCGGGGGAGCGGGGGCTGGGGAGGGGGGGGGGGGGGGATGGGGTACACACATGGCCGGGAATCAGAGGGGGGGGGGTGAAACTGAAGGGAGCGACAATCTGCTGCTGCCTGCACGCTGAGTTAGAAAGTTCCCACGCAAGACTCACGATACACTGTGTATCGTGTCTACCGTGGGAACTTTTTTTTTCAGCGGGCAGGTAGCAATATCTCAATTATTGGGGTACAGGGCAAATACCCTCAATCTTTTATGAATGGGGATTTAGTTGTCTTCAAACACCGACCGGAGGCTGTCACCTCGCGGGCCGCCCTCGGTGAATGGATAAGACCCTAACAAAATCGTGCCAGTGATGGAACAGCTTTACCCCCCTCCCCCTCCAACACAAGAGGCTCCCTGATGGGCCACTACGGGAAAGTGGCAGTTCGCCCACAAGCTGCGCCACCCCAAAACATGACGTACCCCTTCCACCATCAGCTTCTGCCCATACGATGCGTGTTCCTCTGGAGTTGGAACTCCAGCAGAGTTGCTGATTGGGATCTCCGTGCTTTGGGCCTGGGGGTCGGTGTTCCGTTTGAAACCTGACGTCTCTGGTGACTGGCACTGTGCTGCTAATCATCGCGACGTGAAGACAGTACAAAGCCCCCGCGCCGGTGCAATGAGCGGGGAGCTGGAGAGGGGAGGGAAGGGGTGAACAAAATGGCTTGAGGAAGGGGTGTAGGTGGGTCAAGAAGGGAGCAGCAATCTACTGCTGCCTGCACGTTGGATTAAAAGGTTGGGTCGGGACCTTTACACTGTGTATCGTGAGTAGGGTACCGTGGGAGAAAGCTGGCAGGTAAGCATATTGGTCAGGTGGGCGCAAATACCCTCACCTTCTCTTTTATGAACGGGGATTTAGTTCCCCTTTCTTCGAGGACCGACCGGAGGTTCCGCTGTCACATCTGCGGGCCGCCCTCGGTGAACGTTTTCAAGGACCTTTCTTCAAGGACCGAAAAAATGTCGCTATTCGGAGGTTTTCGTTATTTGGATCTTCGGATAAAAGGTTGTGCACCTGTACAGAGGAAAATAAATAAATGACGGGTTTTTGTCCCAAACATGATGGAGGGCACTGGGATAGCAAAGGTGAAATGGATAAGGTAATAGAAAATCGTGCCAGTGTTGGAAAAACTTGGAGACACATCAGGCTTTCAGATTCGAAATGGGGCGATAATTTCATGTTTCAACCCCTTTCTCTATCCCCTCCACCCACAGTGCACTTGCATTTCCTCCTCCACAGATTTTAATATTAGATCTTTATCTCATTATTTTTGTTTGAAACAACCTCAAAATGCACAGCCGAATCAAACCAAATGAATGCAGACATAAAAGACTGCAGGTGCTGGAATCTTGAACAAAATCTTGGAGGAACTTAGCGGGTCAAGAAGCAGCTGTGGGGGGAATAGATAAAGTTTTGGGTTGAGACCTTTATTCAGACAGATGGAGTAGGGTAGGGTAGGGTAGAGAAAGCTGGAAAGGAGGTAGGTGGGGCAAAGCCCGGCAAACGATAGATGGAGACAGCTGAGTGGGGAGGTAGAGAAGGAGCGGGTGGTGATCGCAGACATGTGAAAATAGTGACAACGGCTAGAGGTGAAAAGGAGACATAAGAGTGTCAGGTAAGGAAAGAAGAGGAGTGAAATAGGTGGAAGGGGTCAGAGAAAGAGATTGGGATTAAAGGGAAATAGCTTAAGGGAATAGAAATGGGATGGAAAAACTCAACCCCATCACTTTCAACAATGAATTCTCTAATTTCATGTATACCCCCCTTTCTCTATCCTCCTCCCACAGTGCACATGCATTTCCTCCACCACTTGTTTCTTTCCCTTCCTCCGTATGCTCATTTCCCACCCCTCCCATCTGAGTGTGCAGGAAATAACTGCAGATATTGGTTTAAATCGAAGGTAGACACAAAATGCTGGAGTAACTCAACGGGACAGGCAGCATCTCTGGAGAGAAGGAATGGGTGACGTTTCGGATCGAGATCCTTATTCAGACTGACCCGAGTTTCCACCTGAAGAAGGGTCTCGACCTGAAATGTCACCCAATCCTTCTCACCAGACATGCTGCAAGTCCTGCCGAGTTACTCCAGCGTTTTGCATCTACTGTCGATTTAAACTAGCATCTGCAGTTCTTTCCTACACAAAATAACTTAAGGTGTCTCCTTTTTACCTCTAGCCTCTGTTATTTACTCCACCCACCTTGCTTTTCTGTATCCAGCTCGTACTTGCCAGGCTTTGCCACACCCCCACCTCTCTTTTCCAGCTTTCTTTCCCCCCTTCTCTGCCAAACTAAAGAAGGGTCCCAATCTGTCACTTTCCCTCCACAGATGCTGCCTGACATGGTGTGTTCCACCAGCACTCTGGCTTTTGCCAAATCTCAACAATCTTTCAAACAAAAACAATGAAATAGTTATTGCAACTACTTCCAACTTTGATCACAAGCATATCATTTATATCAGCAGGTGTTCCTACAACAGTATGCCATATTTTGGACAAAACAAAACTCAAGGCAATTCACACCTTGCTTCATTGCATATTGCCTGATACTCTGCTTGTTGGCTTGGAATGCAATTTATTTTAAACAGATTGATGCTTCCATTTAAGACAAAATACAAAACTCACTAAGTATTTTTAATACAAAGAACCCAAATTCAGAGTAGCTGCTTTTAAAATTTAATGCCAGAATGCAAAGGGGGAAAATAATCTACCAAAACCATATCAGTGACCAAGGGAATCAAAACTGTAATTTCTATCAAACATTGTGTTTCTCAACTTCGACATTCCACCTCAGCTGAATTAAGTAAAACAAACTAAACCTGGAATGGATGATAAGGATAGTAGTAATAACATTTCTACCAGGAAAATTACAATGCATTCATTGAAATAAAATATAACAGACCACACAATAGCCCAAGATAATGCAACAACTTTAATAAATGTATAATGTAAGTTGCAAACTTTTCCATAAGGTATTAAGTTTGTAAAATAAGCAGTAACATTGCCCTCAGCTACAGGTAAAATGCAAGTTATGGTTGCTGCTCTATTAAATACACAAAACATTTGACAGTTTAAATGGTATTTTATATAAGTTGAAGGGTTTGGCTTCTTTCACTACAGCTGTCAATGGATAGCCTGAAGGCCTGCACAAGATCAATGACAAATGGTCTACAAAATCTGTGCAACCTCATTCTAAACTCAGCTAATTGGAAGAGTGTCACACATAGCAGTTGTATTTATTTCTGCTCACGTGCAATAAATTCCACCAGACTGTAATTTAGATAAAGATGCACAATAATTTGGAGTTTAATTATAGCATGCAAACTCTAAAGCATTTAAGTAAAGTCTGTGTCCTGTATAGACTTAATTTAAATTTAGAAACAATCAAAGTATCAAATCCAGACATAAATTTCTGAAACTATTTACTTGCTATTGATCATACTCACTTCTAAATGGGCCTAATTGATTATGGAGTACTGAAAAGGATATTTGAATTACTAGAAAGATAAAGCATAGTAGCAAGAAACTGACAGAATTTAGAAAGCAAAAGAAAAAGGCAATACATTTCAAAAATAATTTTGTGACATTAAATTCCATTCAATAATAATTCTGCATTAAAATTATTCATTTTCCATAGAAATCATGGTTTGTAAAATACTGCAACATACACTGATTAGTTGTGCCAATGTGTAAAATAAATAAAATGCAAGGGGAATGATCACTCTAGTGTTTTATGAGTTGACACTTAGGCGGTTCCAGTTAAAATTCATTGCAAAGTTGAAGTTTGCAATGCCAGGTTTTGTTTTCCAGCTTTCACTTACAATGTTACAAGAAAGAGCTTCAACTTTTAATCAGCTTGCATATGAAGATAATTATAACAGGTGACTAAATTAAAGGCCAAACTGTTTTATGACTCATGTTTAAGGTACAGGATGATGGGAAGAAAATAATAATATATAAAAAAAAAACAGATTCTCTTTTGTAATTGGACTACATGTTGACTTTCAAATACTTTTTTTGATTCCACATCATCAATTGTTATTGTTCCTGCCTCTTCAAAGATAATATTTCATTGGACAATCTATTCAAAGATTGGGGATAATTATATTAAGTAGCAAATATATGATCAATTTTTTAAAAAAGCCTCTTCTCTATAATGCTCTTGTTTGATGCTACAGTCCATTTTAAATTAAAAGTAACTCATTCAAGTTAGTCCCTCTATTTTCCAACCCTGTCCAACCACAATGATATCTATCCTAATTAATTATTCCTCCCAATCAAGCACACATTATCTTGAGGGAAATGGAGTGGTGGGAGGTAGGAAATTATAGCTAAATTCAAACCTGCACACAGACAACCCTCCTCCCCAACCCCAACATTTACAAACACATACCCTTCCAGTAGGGTTCACTTATTTGGTCCTGAAACCGTTTGTAACACCCCCAGTTTCACAACTGCTGTGACCAAATCCATATAGGTTAGGAACTGAACATTGTATTTTCTGGACTGTAAGGCAAAAACCTGAGCATTCAGAATAATTAATGGCACTTAAAATAATGAGGTATCATTCTTGGCACCTCACTGCTCCTCTACCTGTGGGTTCAAACTTACCTTGAAGCAGAACTTCATATTCCAGAATCTTGAACAAAGCTGGCTCCAGTCTGGTTCATAAGACCCTGTTCAGCACAGGGGTTATTGTAAACGATATCTTATGGCAGGCTTTAAACAAACTTTGTCCACTGAAAGCTATTCACAGACAGTTAAGCCAATGCCTCCAGCTTAACTTGCTGTCAAACAGTTTGATGTAATTGGGAAGATAAATACTAAAATCATTCCTAAATATTCAAAACTTTTTTAATTTAATCACACTTAAAACAATTAAATAATTCACGTTAATTCAATTAATTCAAGAAACGTAAATCACCTGAAACTTTCTACACATCCTCATACTCAATTGAACCAAACAAGGTCACTGAGTCTGTGCCAAGATCTGGTGCAGGCAAAGGAGAAAACATTCTTACAGGACATTACCATTCCACCATTGGACTCCAATATCTGATGTAGAACTGTCAGAAAATTACCAACAAACATCTTTCAGGAAGCCTGCACATCTGCATGGCAGTCTCAAACTTTCTGATGGTTACAAAAGGAAATGCCAGCAATTCCATACGGAATTTTCAACATTTCTCAGGAAAATCCAGCTCATTAATCAAAAAAATGGATGGATTTGCCAAAACAGTCCTTACATTAACCTCTCCATATAAGTGGTATAATGGTAGGAATTTCACAGTTCAGTGGAAAGAAGGTAGTTCAGTATGAGCTGTTTAATGCTATTTTTGTTGAAAATAAGCTCAATTTCTCATTTTCCCATGAAAAGGAATGTTTTCCTGCAAACGTTCCAATGTGAATGCCAACTGTAAACTGCCAGTTCTTGCAATGTTGAACTGAATATTTATCAATGTAACAAATGTTTAAGATTATTAAAATGATCTTGATGGTTATTTATCTTCCTAACATTATATCATCATCATATTTAATAAATCCCCCTAATTCCTGAAATAAATCAGCACATAAATTATCATTAAATAGGGAGAGGGTGGGAAGAACACAAGCCCAAAGAGTAATACTCCAATGCCCCATTAAGTCCGTAACTTTTTACAGCCCCCAAGTGTTTTAAAGGGATTAGTATAGGCTACAAAAAGAAATAGAAAAATTCACTTAAGTGTTTTGCAAAAACTGCAGAAATGTTTCCACAAAGACGGTTTCTGGCAACTATCTGACATAATTCTGCCGTGTTTCTGTATCACAAAATATATTACATGGTTTTGGGCACCATGGCTCCATGAATCTCAGACAGAATGCAGCACCTACATTAATAAGTGTTATTAGCAATGTTAGTAACAATGACAATAAAGGTGCCACAAATACTGAATAATAAGTAATGTTAACCCCAGAAAAGCTAAAATCTTTGCAGTTTAATTGATACGATATTAAACACTTTCAATCAATGCAACTAACAACCATAAAATGTTAAACAACATATCCAAAGTAGCAGATACAAGTGAACGATCTGAACCCCATAATGTGCCTCACCAACAAACACAACAGCTTAATTGTGAGTGAAACCATTTGCTGGTATGCATAAGAGGCGAAAGATTGTGCCAACAAAGCAGTGTACATGTAGGCAAAGGCCTTCCACAATAAAAAGTACATCTCAAGCTAAATCACATAGCTTTTTTGTCTCTAACTTACTGACGAAAAATAATGTAATAAACTCAGCTTTCTTCCAAAGAAACAGTTCAGTGACTTCTCTTTTGCACAGTAGATGACAACTGTGAGGTATTTGGAAAGGTAGCCAGCTCAAACCTGGAAGGACACAGATGTAGATTAAGTTCATGGCTGCTGCCATGTCAATTGGCAATGCAACAGAGCCCTTACCAGTCTAATTACTGGACGGTATTGGGAAGATTAGAATTAAACAGTTTTTTCCAACCCATCACCAGTATCATTTGATTTTTTTTTTGGTTATATGTGGAGTATGTCGGGCCAACATAATTGAGGAAAATATTGAAATTTAAGATATATTTTATAATTCGTAAATAGTAAAATTAGAAAAGGGAAAACACAATGAAGACAATTTTTTTGCAATATTGTAGTTTTCACAATTGTATATGCGACACAAATATATTCCTTTAAAAAAAATGTTTGCTCAGGAATTCCTACTATAGGTAGTGCGTGCAACTGTAAAACCATATGTTGTAGGTTCAAATCTCAGTTCAGTTGGTTGTCATAAATGGCTAGCCAACTTCCTAGACATTTTTGATTAAGCAAAACAAAATGTATTGGGCATCCAAATTGGTAACCTAACCTTTGCACTGTAGCTTACCAAAAAATGTAAAACTTTTGGATGGTGTATGGTTGATATTTATATCCAATATTGAAATATTGAGTTCGCTTCCAATTTTTGAAGAAAAAATGAACTCCCCTCGAACCAAATTCCCTCCACAACTAATGCACTTTGAATGTATATATGTCAAACTCACAAAAACCTCCTTCACAACACCTCTAAAGCTTTGACACGAAACCAGAAGGAAAAGGGCAGCATGGGCACAGGGAGATTATGTGTCACAAACTCATTTCCAATTCATACACCATCTTAACATTAATATATTTGCTATTCCCTGGGTGAAATCCTGAAGCACTCCCTTCAATAGCAATGTGAGACCATTCACTATAAGGACTGGTGCCTTTCATGGGGGTGGCTCACATGTCATTAATTGCTAGGCTGCCCAGCAGCACCCATTTTCCATGGGAAAATACATTTTCCCATGGAAATGTTTAAATTTAAAAAAAAGACATGGTAAGGAACTAAGCCCTGGTGTGGTCAGGTTCATGACATGCAATTCATAAGTTGGATCAGTGAAAAACTACTACATTAATTCAAAACAGTTTGAAGACTCTGCTATAAAACATAAAATGCAGAACAGTACAGCAGAGAAACTAGGGTACTGTCTGACTTTGCTTTGTAACTGGCTACACTACGTAAACTGTACCATAATTGACCGGTTTCCATGCAGTTACTCTGAGGCTCTAGCTGATCCAGAATTGTCTCATGGATTTGCAGAAGTAATACCTAGATTTCTTGTACAGTCGAGACCATCTGGCTTTATCGACACAAACTTGGACTTAACCATGTTTCATTCATGGTTTCTGGTTGGGGGACTCTTGGATTGACTTCTTTGGTATGTAGTCTATACATTTACTGAAAGTCTGTGATGGCAGGTGCATACTCCGTTGCTTCTCTGGCTTTCTATGGACTATTCTGATGGATAAATCAAATTGAATATAAATGCAGAAAGTCTGAATAAGTTTACCAAAATGATTGGTGGATCAGTTAACTAATGGCAAGAAAATCTATAAATTTGATATTAAAACGTAAGTTATATCTTCAGGTTTTAAAATCTATTATCATGTTAGCAAGGAATACATCTTGGTACCTGGAAAAGTTAGTAACTTTGGTCTTTCGTCTAAATGTTTTGGCGGTATGGATTTCAAGCACACAACACAAAAGCCAAACATTCAATATGCTGAACAAAAGCAGTGTTAGTTCATGCTGAATAAGTATTACTATTTAACATTTTCTGTCAGGCAGTGATTTGGAAACATTGAATTTACTATCCCTGATAAACAAAATTGTTAGAGCAAAATTTCGCTGTATTTTGGTTTAATACACATAGAAGACATTTGGATCAGGGTAGGAAAAGAGAAGGTAGACAAAAAGGGTAGGTTGGTAAGAATACAAGACATGGTCAGGAGCTGAAATGCTTATACTATGTATTCTTTCCATTAATTTAGTCACTGAAATGGCAATATATTAATAAAATCAAACTTTTCCATCTGATTAAAAATACCTGTGAAGTTTTCCAGATTTTTTTATGTCCATCTCGGCATTAGCACTGGGAAATCACGGTCATTGTCACTCTCAACAACGGTTTTGCATCAAATCTTACAATATTAAAATTTCAACACCTGCAGTTCTTGTGTCTCCCATTACAGAACTTTCTTTTTGCAAATTCAATTTTCACTGTAATGTCACCTTATACAACATATTTTCTGTACTCTGGTCTGTCCCGTTCCTTTTCTTAAAATGTTTGGACTATTTTGTGCCTGTAAATTAGTTGTCAAATTGTGGGAAATTTTGTATTGTGGATTTACGACACCTTATGTATGGATAAACCCAATTCAGCTCGGGTAGATAAGACACAAATTGCTGGAGTAAATCAGCGGGTCAGGCAGCATCTCTGGAGAGAAGGAACGGGTGACGTTTTGGGGTCTTGACCCAAAACTTCACCCATTCCTTCTGTCCAGAGGTGCTGCCTGTCCCACTGAGTTACTCCAGCATTTTATGTCTATCTTAGGTGTAAACCAGCATCTGCAGTTCCTTCCTACTCAGTTCAGGTAGTATTTGTGCAAAAGGAACAGGGACAAGAAACTACATCTTTACTTGCATCAGATTTGAATAAAGTCCTGAATGTATTCAGCAGGGAAATCTTTCCACATTTGATTTTCAATGTGTTAATGTGAACACAAACCAGAGAAAAATCATTCTCTATCAATATTCTAGAGTACACAATTGGGATGGCCAATGGATAAACGGAAAAACAGAACAATTCCATACCTCCAAAAATTAGGAAAGCAATCAAGGACAAAGTCACATCCAGATCCAAAGGGAGAACTGCCTCTCATGACATTATAATGTCCAAACCAGTGACTAAAATTAGTTTTCAATGTACACTGGTCAAGAAGGGCAAATTGGTTCCCTGAAACGGAACTGATATTGGCTTTATTACATGCATGTAGTAAATTTTCATGTATGTAATATTTACTTGATACCTTATCCCATTTCATAGTGACAGTACGATCTGGACCATAAAAAACAATTTGTATTAATTCAGCAGCATTCAGTTGTATCCAGTTACTACTAATACTTTAAAGCCAATAACGTACTTTTGAAGTACAGCCATTACTTTAATATAAGAATGGCACAAACAAGCCATATTGGCTTTATAATGTCTTTTAATGGATAAATATCAGCCGAAACACTAAGAACATCTCTCCTCTTCTTATAGATCTTTTACATCCACATGAATTGGAAAATGGATTAAACTTCCATCCGAAAGATGATACCTCAAAACGTACAGCGCTTCCTGAGTTGCAGCACCAGTCTGCTTAAGACTGTAGCTTGAATGCATAATCTAAACAGGGCAGGTTAAGCTATACCATTCCGTATTTTACTAAGAATGTCCTGAACTTTATTTACATTTTATGTTGCATTGCACTTTCCTCTGCAACCTCAATAAGTGCAACACTTGTTCTTCCATCTCCTCCCTAACCACCATCCAGGGTTCTAAGCAGTCTTTCCAGTTGAGGCAAAGATTCACCTCCCCGAACCTCATCTCGTGCATTCAGTGCTCCTGACGTGGCCTCTTCTACACTGGCAAGATCAAGCAGAGACTGGGCAATGATTTGTTGAGCACCTGCAATCTATCCATAATGGGCATCCTGTGTTCCCAGTTGCACGCTGATTCTATTCCCCTTCGCGTACCCACGCCGACCTGTCCATACTTGGCCTTCTCCACTGCCCAATGCAAATTAGACTACCCATACTCCAGATCCCTTTTCCACCCCCATCTTCTCCCATTTTCATTCCGTATCCATGATGGTTCCATTCACTATACAACTGCAATAATTTTCTCCACTCCTACCCCCTCCCTAAATCTGGTTCCATCAGCCACTCTCTTAATGTTTCCCATTATCAACAGCCTTACTTGTCAAATGCCAGCATCCAAGAATCTTTGTATTCCTGCTGATCGCTCTCCCCCCCCTCCCCCCAGTAGAGTGTTAATTTTCACCCCTCCTGCCATCTGACTATCTGCCGCCATCTATTAAATTGGCTATATTTAAGTGGGAGTTAGTTATGGCCCTTGTGGCTAAAGGGCTCAGGGGGTATGGAGAGAAGGCAGAGATGGGATACTGAGTTGGATGATCAGCCATGATCATATTGAATAGCGGTGCAGACTCGAAGGGCCGAATGGCCTACTCCTGCACCTATTTCCTATGTTTCTATGTTTCTATGATCCACCTGCCTGTCTCCAAACTCCACCGCCCCCTCTCCCCTACCTGGCTTGAATTACCCTCTCGGTCCTGATGCAGGTTTTCAATCTGATATAGTCAAGCATATTTTTCAACCTACAGATACTGTTTCATCTGCTGAGCTCCTCCAGAAGATGGTTGGTTGCTCCAGATTCCAGCAAAACAATCCAGGTTTCAATCCACATTTTAATATCTAGATCTAATTTAGTATTGGAAAATTTGTCACGAGAGATCTTCTCGGTGAAGTATTCTCTTTGCAATGACCACCTATATTTCACCTATGCCTATACCTACAAAGTTCAGATACTGGGGGTCTATCCAGCTAACACAAAGCTTCCCACACTCCATTGATGGCAACAAGGCCTCAAGCACTGCAGTGAAGAAATCCTACCCATACGAAAAACCCAACAAAACACATCTCCAGCTTTGGCAGCCGTAACATGCGAGTGTAATCAATTGTTCTCAAATGTCTCTGAAAGGCAAAAATTTTCTAAAATTTGAAATTGAAGAAATTAAAAACCACACTAAAAAATATTAAAGTTAACCAAATCACCTGAAGACACTTCTGAATACTTATACGTTTTAAGCTAAACATAATTATATGAAAACAAATCTTCTATTTCCCTCCTGTACTTGATTGAAACTGCAGCCCTCACTGAAATTAATGGGTCTGATCCCATGTCACATCAGTAATAAAAGGTGAGGAATCCCTCAAGAATGGGCTCTGCACTAAACTCCAAGTGGTATCCAGCACCACAGCAAAGGGGTGAACCAGCAATACAAAATGCTTGCAAGCACAGATTTTGCATGTTTGTCAGCTCTTGCATTGTCCCGAACTTCTGCTGTTTAAACAGCTCAATGCCAGTAGTTTCAAATCAGTATAGTCTACACCATAGTCTGTCCTTCAAACTTGCACTCAAGCAAGTTTTCCAAGTTTTGACTTAGACATAATGTAAAATCAAAACACCCAAGATGGTGCTATAGACATAGAGTGAAGCCCAAAACTAGACTAAAACAGCACTTTATGTATTCCTTGAAGACGTTTTTAGATCCTGTAATCCCAAGGGGTCTTAAAAGTGAATGGTATTTTCTAAAGCAAAACACAGGTCTGATATAGATCGTCAATCTGACAGCTACTATTAGTAAATTCTCAATAATCAGACCAGCTGCAGTGATTTCAACAACTGCAATCCTTAGGTAAACATCAGAGTGGTGCTAATACTTCTTCAGCAAACGTATCTTCTTGGGATAACTTCTAAGGTTCTGCTAAACAAGGGATTTAATTTAAATTTGCCAGGACTGGATTTAAAGCATGCATGTTGAAAGAGGTGATGTGCAAAGATTTAAATAAGTCTGTACTTTTTAGGAAATTTTGAAGGCAGCAAAGAAATAATCAATTTTGCCTCAAGCAACAATTACATGAACATATGATTATCTTTGCTGTTACTCTGTATTACTGTATATAGTGTGCCATTTGAAACAAATAGATACCCCTCAAAACTACGGCAATTATTTGACTTGGCTACAAAACTAGGTTTTTATGAAATCAGTAACATTTGGATTTAGTGCCTTAAAAAATAAAAAAGAATTGGTGATCAGTAGCATGACTACCTTTGTTTCTGTACAAGATTACATTATTTGTGGTGTTTTTTTCTCTTTCTTGTGGAAAGATTCTACAGCTATCAAGATGGCAACTTTAACGCTATGATGCAATCATCATGTTTTACAATATTGTTCAACAAAGAGGCAGAAGTTGTTTGGGATGGGATGCAATTGGTCATGGTAGGGGAGGGGCACCGAGAATAGATGGCGCAGGTGAGTGCCAAACATCAAATATGTACTACACAGTATCTAATATTAAATTTAACAAGATAGAATAGTAAGCAGCTATATTGACAAAGCTTGAGCAAATTTATATATTTAAAATAAATGAATAGTGTACATGTAGAACAAAAACCTAGAAAATATATCTGCTGAGGAGTAACCTCATTTAAAAGAGAGAAGGACCAGTATTTGATGAGAAGATGAATGGACGAGATATTAGTAATACTGGTTTATTATTTTTTGGGGGAACAAGGGGACATTTTTTTTTTAATTAAACAGATTACGAGATCACCAGGTTAATTCAGAATGGCAGTAAAACAGGGAGGAAAAATTGAGGCAGGGACCAACCAAGAAATAATTTACATATAATGTTGTAACTTTCTCCACATCTAAAATTACAACTACTTTGATTTTTTACTTTCCTTACCCACTGGTTTTCATCAACTACAACTGATGCTGATGAGATGACCTAATTGAAATTAAGATCAGAGTTGATGTAATGCATAGAATTACTAAGAAACAGAAACATTATTTGTAACAAGTAATAAACATTATACAAAATGTAGAAGAATCATCCAACTGTAGCATCCCAGCACTGCTGCTACAGATTTATTGAAACATTTTTGAAATTTTGACCTGATATGCCTACATTTGTACTTTTTCCAATTTCATGGCAAATGGCTACTGTTGATATGTTCCTAGATATGAACCCTCAAATAATTTAAATATGTAAACTTATGAGCATGAAGTCGTTTCACTACATAACATTCTTCATGTTTTTATTGCATTATATTTGATGTACGTTTTACTCTGTTGCACCAGTGAAATATTCAATTTGTAGTCATATTCAAACGGATAACTCCAGCTGTTGCTATTTTCAAATGCAGCAAGCTGAGTCTAATTGAGGGTGACGTATGACAGAATACTCTGAACAGTTTAAACCAGTCATGACTGAAGCTGCTGACAGAGCCTAAATGGTGCATGGCAGTAGGTCTTGCCCTGGCCTTGCATGCCAGCATTAGTGCAGATTGCCTGTCAGGAGACATCATGAGGTGCAAATAGGCCAGAGTCAGTTTTAATTTTTTTTTTCAGTTAGTGTCATCAGCCATTCATTTCAATATTTACATGCCAAATGAGGCTCTTTAACCTTATTAATAACAACAGATATCCTGCAAAAAATGCAGTATTTTCACTTTTCTTCAAATAAACTAATATATAAATAATAATGTTGATTTATTATTAAAATAACCGTGCTCTTCAAGATTTAAAAAATGTTTAGTATATGGTATCCAGCTCGCATTACAAAATGGGAACCTATTTGGAAAAAGTATATTTATTGGAAATCAGAGCATAACATCAAGTAGAAAATACAAAGACCATGTACAAATACAAATGAAGATGTAAAATCAGGTACCAACTAAATATTTCTCAGGATTAGTTCATTTTCATTCATTAAATGAAAATATCATGAATAGTTCCAATTACATGTTGTTCTGGCATAAAGATAAAAGTAGCCTGAGTGAATGATTTTCCACACCACTTGATTGCAAATACTCTCAAGATGAAATGCAACTCACATTGATAGAGAATCATCTTTCATAAGCCTCCATAAAGTTGAATATTGTAGGGTTTATTGCAAATCCAGCAATTAGTTCCTAGGTCTGCAGTGAAGGGCAAACTATTAAGCACTTGACTTGGACTGACTTAAGTTAACCTATAAAATGGCACCCTTAATCTTTAATTAAAAACTCATTTGCAATATTACAATTTATTTCTTAGCATAAACAAAACATTAATCACACTAAATTTACATGGAAAAAGTTATATTAAATTAATAGATTTGGTAGCATCATGAGAGTACAGAACACCCAAATCATTGATCAAATTTGAAAAGATCTTGCAGTAAAGCAAGATTCTTGGAATTTTCAGTATTCCTCAACAGTACATCTCAAAATAGAAAATTTCAATATTGCCTAGGTTTGATGGTGAAGTTCTCATAGAAATGAAACATCACTTTCACTATTTAAATACTGTGGTCATTTTAATTGCTTTGTGTAACACTTGTCAAACTGCAGTGTATCTGACCCTCATTACCAATCATGTGCAAATACTGCCAGTAGGTTAAAATAAAATGTCTTCCTGTAATGCTTATCCTACATCTAATTTTGGTGATGAACTGATGCTAGGAAAGATAATCATATTCCGTTATAATTTATATGGGCAGTTTGTTTCAATAATCAGCAACAAGGAAGAACAGGGTGTAATCCAAGACATTTATACAATTAAATAGGGAGAGAATGGTGGAAACTAATAAAACAAAGAACAATTACTTGAAGACACAAAATACTGCAGGTGCTGGGAACTTGAGCAAAAAAACAAACTACTGGAGGAACTCAGTGGGTCAGGCAGCATCTGAGGAGGGAAATAGACAGACAAGGTATTGGGCCTTCCTTCGGACTTGATTAATTGGTTGTTGCTTGGTGTATGATAATGGAAAGTTTTTGGGACTGTCATGCCTGCGGCATCTCTACGAAAGAGCAATCTAATTTAGTTCCATCCATTAACTTTCTCGCCATAACCCTGCAAATTAGTTCACTCTGAAACTTTATCTTATCAACTTGCCAATATAACTTCAAAGATTTGTGAATCAGTAACCCCGATATAAAATAATCATTGTACAATTCCAAAAACTTTAAACTGGAAAAAAAGAGGATGTCAATTTTGTATTTGCAGATATGAAGACTATGTATGTTTTGGTAATGTAACAATTCTGTATTGACACAAGGGAAAAATATCAAAATTGTCATTGATATTTATTTAGTTATTAAATTGGGATTAGAGGTAGGAATTCGGACAAGCAACCTATAATTCATTTGTTCAAAGACATGTATTAGCAGAGATTAGCATGGATATCTGAAGTACAATTTTCATAAGTTACGGAATATACCATTAAGGTTCCTCATTTAGATTTACTTGCATCTTTCAACTACAAAATTCCATTCTTCCATAACAATGTGCAAAATGTAGCTATAACATTCATGGCAATTATATACAAAGCATACACCAGAACTCCATCTGATGCCCGAATGACCCTTTAAAATGAATTAATGAATGAAATGAAATGATGACAATATAGAGCAAAGAAGTGCACATTCCACATAAGTGTGCCAGTGAGATATTCTATACAGGCCAAGAAGGCCAAGAAGGTGGATGCAGGTATTCTTGAACTTTTACCAAAGCTTTGCTTTATTGTTCTGCAATTTATTTTCAGAGATTCATATTAAAAGGTTAACGAATAATGCCATATCCTAAATGCAAATTTTTCAAAATTACTGCAATCTTTTAACTGCAATCACCCACGATGACATACATCTAACATCCTTATAGTTACATTTGCTTCAAAATGCATACAATTTATGGGAATTCAGAATGACCAACAAGCAGAAAACAATTAATATTGTATAAAGACAGAAACTAAAATGCATCTTCTGCTTCTGGCCAGTCCTCTTTGTGGGTTATGCATTTAAAGATCATCAAAAGTGCCTTAAGCCACATTTGCAAACTCAAATTGCTCATACAGACACCTAACCACAAATCATGACCACTGGGAGCTTTAGGTTTAGTGTGATTGCTTGTACTATAACACATAGAAAATTGGTATCTGTACAGAAATTATATAGGAAACCTGGGTTTAAACGGACCACTCTATAACGGATTTTGGTTATAGCGGAGTTGTGGATACAGTCCAGCCCATCACACAAATCAGCCTCCCTCCATCGACTCTGTCTGCATTTAGTTCTGCCTCAGGAAAGCAGCCAACATTGTCAAGGACTGCTCACACTCTGGTCATTCTCCCTTTTCAAGTTCATCAAAGACCTCTTCGCAAAGGAAAAAAGTGGAACTTTGAAAACATCGAAACGGGAATTGGAGGAACACCTGGAAAAGGCCCACCAAGACACGAAAAGGCATGAGCAGTTAGTCATCCCACATGACATCCCGCCTATTCAACCACCTGAATTCAACCTGGACACCAGCCCTCCAAGATGGAAAGAGGTAGAGAACACTGTCCGGCGAGCAAGAGCAGCATCAGCTCCGGGGCCAAACGGAGTACCATACAAGCTCTACAAGAATGCACCGGATGTGTTACGCTTTCTATGGAAGCTCATGAGGGTGGTGTGGAAGAAGCAAACAATACCTAAGGCGTGGCGAAGGGCCGGGGGTGTGCTAATACCTAAAGAAAAGGATGCGTCAGACATCAGCCAATTCCGGCCAATATGTCTCCTCAACGTCGAGGGGAAAATATTTTTCAGCATTGTATCACAAAGGCTGTCCACCTATCTGGTAACAAACAAGTACATTGATACATCTGTACAGAAAGCAGGAATTCCAGGATTTTCGGGCTGCTTGGAGCATACAAGCATGATCAGGCACCAGATCCAAGCAGCTAAGAAGGACAAAAGAGACCTACATGTGATCTTCCTCGATCTGGCCAATGCATTTGGTTCAGTTCCCCATGAACTCCTTTGGGAATCTTTTGCCTTTTTCCATGTACCAGAGCTCATCACCACACTGGTCAAGAGCTATTTCCAAGACCTGCAGCTGTGCTTCACAACAGCTGACTTCAGTACAACATGGCAGCGCTTGGAAGTAGGCATCATGGCAGGCTGCACAGTCTCACCCTTGGCCTTTACAATGGCCATGGAAGTCATCATCAGGGCCTCAAAATGGGTGGTGGGCGGTGAACGAACAAGGGCTGGGCTCCGTCTGCCACCCATCAGGGCATACATGGACGACATGACAACACTAACCACTACTGCAGCATGCACCAAGCGGCTACTTGGAAAGCTGCAGGAGAACATCAAGTGGGCCCGAATGAAAATTAAACCAAGTAAATCTCGAAGCATTTCCATAGTCAAGGGGGTGCTTAGAGACACAAGGTTCTGTATCGGTGACGACCCAATACCAACAGTGTCTGAACAGCCAGTTAAAAGCCTGGGCAGATGGTACAACGCAAGTCTCAAGGACAAAGAGCAGGTGCAACAGCTAAGGCAAGAAATTGTCAACGGCCTGAAGAACATCAATCAGACCCTACTGCCTGGGAAACTGAAGCTCTGGTGCCTACAGTTTGGACTCCTTCCTCGGACGATGTGGCCACTGACCGTTTATGAAGCCCCAATAACAACTGTGGAGAAGATGGAGCGAACCATAACTTCATACGCGAAGAAATGGCTCGGGGTCCCACGATGTCTAACTAACATCGGCCTATATGGCAAAGGGGTCCTGGAACTACCTCTCACTAGTCTAACAGAGGAATACAAGTGTTCTAAAGTAAGACTTCAGATGACACTGAGGGACTCTAGAGACAAGACCATCAGTGCTGTTGCGCCACCCCTAGTAACTGGCCGGAAGTGGACACCATCTGATGCAGTACAGCAAGCTTCATCAGCCCTGAGGCACAAAGACATAGTGGGGCAAGTCCAGCAGGGAAGAGGAGGCTTTGGCCTTACGACAAGTAAACCAACTTGGCGAAAGGCCACAACATCAGAGCGGAGGACATTGGTGGTCGAGGAGGTGCGGCGACAGGAGGAGGCCGCAAGAAGTGCAAAGGCGGTCTCTCTTGCCAAACAGGGGCAATGGATGCAGTGGGAAGGTGTGGAGCGGAGGAAGATCAGCTGGAAAGAACTATGGGAAATGGAAGCAAGCAAGATCAGCTTCATCATCAGAGCGACTTGTGATGTGCTTCCAACACCAAAGAACCTCCATCAGTGGTACGGCGAGGATCCAACCTGTGCCCTCTGCCCAACTCCAGCAACCCTGAAACACATCATGGTAGGCTGCAAGACCAGCCTCACGCAAGGGAGATACACGTGGCGGCATAATCAGGTACTAAAAAGCCTGGCATCAGCCCTTGAGAACAGGCGGTGTGCGACCAACTCCTTGCCTCCGAGAGCAAGCAACCCCCCCCGCCTAAGGACAACCTTTGTCCGAGAAGGACAGAAAACATCTAAACATCCTTCCACCAGATCAGAAGAAGGAAACCTATGCAGGGCCCGTGACTGGAGGATGCTGGCGGACATCGGCCGACAACTAGTTTTTCCACCTGAAATTGCTTCCACCAACCTCAGGCCAGACTTGGTGTTCTGGTCCCCTTCACAGAAGACTGCTTACATCATAGAGCTCACAGTTCCATGGGAGAACTGTGTTGAGGAGGCCTATGAGCGTAAGAAGCTGCGCTACGCAGAGCTTGCAGCAGAGGCAACGCAGCGTGGCTGGAACACCAAAGTCTATCCAGTTGAAGTGGGATGCAGAGGATTTGTTGCGTCATCTACAATCAGACTGCTGAAGGAGCTTGGAATCCACGGTCAGGCTCTGCGGAAGACCATAAGATCACTCTCAGAGGCGGCTGAAAGAAGCAGCCGGTGGATTTGGCTCAAGCGGAAATACCCATGCTGGGCCCCAAGTACATCAGGGTGAATCTTTGGGATGGTTTGACACGGGACACGCGCTGAGGGCTGATCATCCTGCAGCGGGCCGCCCTTGTGGAGGGTGTATAGTGTTAAAAGGCCGAAACACCCAGTGATGCAAGGGTACACTACTGATGATGTGTCCTGTGCCCAACTATCCTGAAGGTTACACAGGCCAAGATATGTGTATCACCCCCCCGCCCCCCACCGATGTTGAGCGTCTACCACTCTCAACAATCAACGGATGTCGTGAAATGCTCCCCACCTATTGGCACAAGGGACTTTAACATCTAGTCCTGTGTATTTGATTCCGCTTCTCATGTTTGTCAGAAGACACAAGAGCTTGAAAATGCATACTACCAGATTCAGGAACAGCTTCTTCCCTCTGTTGTCAGACTCTTGAATGTACCTCTCATGTACCAAGGATGCATTCCCGATCTTCCATTCTACCTCACTGTGACCCTGTCATTTCATTTTACCTTCACTTTCTCTGCAGCTGCAACACTAAATTCTGCAGATAGACATAATAAGCTGGAGTACCTCAGCGGGACAGGCAGCATCTCTGGAGAGAAGGAATGGAGACGTCACCCATTCCTTCTCTCCAGAGATGCCGCCTGTCCCACTGAGTTACTCCAGCATTTTGTGTCTATCTTTGGTATAAACCAGCAGTTCCTTCCTACTCAGTTCATGTAGTATTTGTGCAAAACAAACAGGAACAAGAAACTACTTATCATTACTCGTATCAGGTTTGAATAAAGTTCTGAATGTATTCAGCATGAAAATCTTTCCTTGTTTGATTTTTCAATTTGTTAATGTCAACACAAACCATGGAAAAATTATTCTCTATCAATGTCTATCTTTGGTTTAAACCAGCATCTGCAGTTCCTTCCAACACACTATATTCTGCATGTGTGCATTTTCCCTTTTGCACTACCCTGTGTACTCATATATGGCATGATTGCACTCATGCATAGTAATGATCTGCCTGGATACCACACAAAACAAAGTATTTCACTACAACTCAATATGCATGACAATAATAAGCAAATACTAATACCAATACTAATTAAGCCAACTTAGAAAATAGCTGAGCGAGGATAGAGATAATGGGCAGGCACAGGAAGTGGCGGAATTCATTTTGACTCTTCCGTAGCTCACTATTTATTGAGTCTTGGATGATGGAAGTCATATATTTAAGCTTGCAAATATGTAGCATTATAAGCGATATTGCTGGAAGTGAAAAAATAAATAAATTATTATATTAACCAAATGGGCAAACCTGTATGTTGATCAAAGGCACAAATCAGCCCAAATTTCAGTGAATGATAGAAAGCATTCACGGTGCTAAATAACCATTGCTGTTCTTGCTGTACAGTTAATTTGGAGTGGAGTACCATCGGTTTGTCTGATGCCAATGAACTCCAGCTTTGCTTTTGGTAGACAAGATTGGTAAGAGTATAAAAAAAGGCCTTTCAGCCCAACTTGTCCACGCCAACCAAGTGGTCCATCTAAACCAGTCTCGTTTACCCACAATTTGACTCGTACCCCTCTTAACATTTACTATCCAAGTGTCTTTTAAATGGTATTATACCTGCCTCACCTACTTACTCTGGCAGTTCATTCATAAGTGTGAAATAGTTGCACCTCAGATTTCAATTAAATCTTTCCCCTCTCACCTTAAACCTATGCTCTCTTGTTCATGATTCCCTTACCCTGGGAAAAAGACTGTACACTCACCCTATCTGTTCCCCTCATGATTTTAAATACCTCCAGAAGATCACTCCTCAGCCTCCTGCACTGCACAAAATAAAGTTCCTGCTCCCCAATCGCTCTCTTTTACTCAGGCCCTCAGGCAAATGTTTTAGCAATTCTTTGGCCAATTCTTTCACATTATTTGTGTTTCTCTCATTTTTTGCACTGAAATATATAGAATATGCTAGAAAGGAAACATGTGGTTAGTAGCAGTAGTTTCTCTCCACATAAGACTTCACACATCTTATGAATAAAGATGATGGCAAAGCAAGTAAAAATTTTAACACTAACAAAAAAAGCCTTGAGTATAAAGAAGGCTGTGCCTTAACTTTATCCCAACTGTTCATTATTTCCAAAAGTAACAACAATCAAAAGGTTATTATCAAAAGCTGTATGACCATAGCAAATGTTTCTCCAGCTGCAGTTCATGCCAGAAGTAAACTACAGAATCACTCCCATTGGCAATTTCAACTAATCGGTTGTCCCTTACAGCTTGCCGGTTGCCAACTTTAAGGTCTGCCATATAGCAATAAAGACTTTTTTACTGTAGAAAACAAAGGCTCCATTCACAGATATGTAGCCTGCAGATATACTATAAGCAGAGGCAAGGGAAGCACTGGGGAAAGAGAGGTGCATCCTCCAAAAACAGAGGTTCTGAGCAAGCCATAGCTGCTTAAAGCTCAAAACTGCCAACTGCAATTGAGCCGAATCCAATCAATTCCTGGATGGGCAACTAGTTGCACTCTTATGTCAGCTAAGTATTTTGCTTTGAGAGAGAATAGTAAGACTGATACCATTTATTTTATTACATTACACCAACAAAAAAGGTGCAAACACTGGTTATGGCCAATAAGAAATCTGCAGTTTGGGTTATTCAGACATGCAATCTGTATGGACGTTATCAGATTTTGTTTAAGTCTTTCTATATGCTATGGAACTTTGCTGTGCATTACCCATTTGTAATTCTCCTTTCCAAAGACAAATGCCTTCCTGATATGATACATTTACTTACATTGCAATACCCCCCCCCCCCCCCCCATTGTCTTTTTTTATCAGAGCTTGAGATCTTGCAAACAATTATTATCAGAATGTTGTCTACATTAAGTCAAACTACTTCAGTATGTTCAACTTACATCAACCCGTTCCTTTCAATAACCTAAGATAGACACAAAAAGCTGGAGTAACTCAGCGGGACAGGCAGCATCTCTGGAAAGAAGTAATGGGTGACGTTTCAGGTCGAGACCCTTCTTCAGAGTGTTTAGGGATAAGGGAAATGAGAGATATAGACGGTGATGTGGAGAAATAAAGAACAATGAAAGAAAAATACAGTATGCAAAAAGGTACTATCTCCATTCGCTGGCCCTATCCCCGAACTCTATCTCCATTATATTGATGACTGCATCGGTGCTACCTCCTGCACCCATGCAGAACTCATGGACTTCTTCAACTTCATCACCAATTTTCATCCTGCACACAAATTTACTTGGACCATCTCCGACACCTCCCTCCCCTTTCTTGATCTCACAGTCTCCATCACAGGAAATAAACTATTGACTGGCATCTATTACAAAATACTGACTCCCATGACTATCTCGGCTACATTTCTTCCCACCCTGCTTCCTGCAAAGACTCTATCCCCTACTCTCAATTCCTCCATTTATGCCACATCAGCGCCCAGGATGAGGTGTTCCATACCTCATTCTTTAGGGAACAGGGGTTCCCCACTCCCATCATAGATGAGGCCCTCACTCGTGTCTTCTCGGTACCCCGCAGCTCTGCTCCCCCACCCCCTAGTCGCAACAGAGACAGAGTCCCCCGAGTCCTGACCTTCCACCTCATCAGCCATCACATACAACACATAATCCTCCAAAATTTCTGCCACCTCCAACGGGATCCCACAACTAGTCACATTTTCACATCTCCACCCCTTTCCGCCTTCCACAGAGACCGTTCTCTCCTCAATTCCATGGCTAACTTATCCCTTCCCACCCAAACCACCCCCTCCACTGGTACCCCCCCTGCAACCGCAGAAGATGCAACACCTGCCGCTATACCTCTTCCTTAGACTCTGTCAAGGGACCCGGACAGTCCATTCAGGTTAGCAGAGGTTCACTTGCACCTCCTCCAACCTCATCTACTCTATCCGTCGAAAAAACGCAGATTGGGTGATCGTTTCGCGGAACACCTTCACTCAGTCTGCCTCAACCTATCTGATCTCCCAGTTGCTGGACACTTTAATCCCATTCCTCCACAGACCTTTCTGTCCTAGGTCTCCTTCATTGTTAGAGTGAGGCTAAACGCAAATTGGAGGAACAGCATCTCATATTTTGCTTGGGCAGCTTACAGCCCAGTGGTATGAATCTTGATTTCTCTCACTTCAGGTAACCCCGGCCTTCCCTCTCTATCCCTCCCCCACCCAATTCGCACTAGCTTCTCATTTTCACCCTACAAACAGCTAAAAATGGCCTGTTTCCTTTTTTCATCGTTACTTTTTTATATATCTTTCATTCATTGTTCTTTATCTCTCCACATCACCGTCTATATCTCTCGTTTCCCGTATCGTTAACCAGTCTGAAGAATAGTCTCGACCCGAAATGTTACCCATTCCTTCTCTCCAGAGATGCTGCCTGTCCCGCTGAGTTACTTCAGCCTTTTGTGTCTATCTTCGGTTTAAACCAGCATCTGCAGTTCCTTCTTATACCTTTCAATAACCTGTCAAATACAGCTTTGAAGAGTTACTGAAGAAATCTACTCCTGCACACCAGCAATGAGATGATGCACGGTAAAACAACGATGGTTCGAGGAAGGCCAGAGATGAGAAGACAAAAGGTGTGAGATATGGCTAGAAAATATGCTAATTGTGCAGTCAGATAAAGACATTTAGGTGGAAGGGGAGGGGGGAGGAGAGAAATGGGCGAATGTCTAGGTGGACCCCTTCCCATTCCCGCACTAACCTTTCTGTCTTGGGCCTTCTCCATTGCCAGAGTGAGGCCACATGCAAACTGGAGGCACAGTACCTCACATTCCACTTGGGTAGCTTACAATGTAAAAAAATACTGAATTCTCAGCTTTAGATAATTAACCTAACACCTTCCACACTCCACCCCTCACTCCCCCCTTACTGCTCTCCCTCTCTCATCCATCCCCCACTATCTTCTCTGTGCCCCTTCTGGATGCTCACCTTCTTCTTTCCTTATCTCACACTTTTTGTCTTTTCATCTCCAGCCTCTGACAACCCACACCTATATATCCCTGTCACTTGGCAAGTTTTCTCCTGCCCCTTCTCTCTTCCAGCTTTGTTCACCCTAAATCCTCCCCTCGCCCACCCACTCCCCCACCACAGTCTGAAAAACGGTCCCTACCCGAATCATCGCCGGTCCATGTTCTCCTGAGATGCAGCCACTGAGTTACTTCAGCACTTTGTGGCAATTCTTAATTGTCATATTTCAAACATTTCTTGAATACATTAGTAGGATTCCAACTAGAAAACAGAATAACATATTCTCCTGGTACTTGAATGACCTGCGGTGGCGCAGCAGTGGAGTTGCTGCCTTACAGCGCCAGAGACCCAAGTTTGAACCTGACTACGGGTCCTGTCTGTACAGGGTTTGCACGATCTCCCTGTGGGTTTTCTTAAGGATAGACACATAGAAAATGGGTGCAGGGGTAGGGCCTTCAGCCCTTCGAGCCAGCAACCAGATCTCCAGTTTCCTACCACCCTCCAAAGACATACAGGTTTGTACGCTAATTGGCTTGGTAAAATTGTACATTGTCGCTAGTGTGTGTAAGATAGCGTTATGCCCCTGTCCCATTTAGGAAACCTGAACGGAAACCTCTGGAGACTTTGCGCCCCGCACAAGGTTTCCGTGCGGTTCCTGGAGGTTGCAGATGGTTGCCGGAGGTTGCAGGTAGTGGAAGCAGGTAGGGAGACTGACAAAAACCTCCGGGAACCACACAGAAACCTTGGGTGGGGCACAAAATCTCCAGAGGTTTCCGTTCAGGTTTCCTAAGTGGGACAGGGGCATTACTGTGCGGGGTTCGCTAATCAGTGTGGACTTGGCGGGCTGAAGGGCCTGTTTCCGCGCTGTATCTCTAAACAGCAATCAGTTTTCATGCCACCGAATGAATAACATTTGTGTGTATTGTCGAAACTTCATTGTATTCCTTTAAAGAACCTTGATAAATCTTACAAACTACTCAACTGAAAACGAAATCAGTTTGAAAATAAAGTTTTGATGTAAGGTTTGTTTGGAGAAAGGGAATAATGAATTACACAGTGGTCATCTATGCATCCATTATCGTTCACAATACATTTAAAGGGGCTGTCCTACTTGGGCGACCTAATCCGCGAGTCCAGAAGAGTGTCTTCAACCTTCAAGCTCAACCATGAGGCAGAGTCCCCCTCCTCTCCCTTTCCCAGATGCTGCGTACGGTCCATATGGATGGTGGATGGAGAACCCTTCAGGCTGGTCCGGTGAGTCTGGGGAGCTGGGAGTGAGTCATGTCTCTGTGAAACAGAACACAGAGCATTCCCTCAGCTCCCTTTGATAAAGCAGCCTTGCCCTTAAGTCCTCCACTTTGTTTTCAAGTGAGTGTACGTTGGCCAGTAGGATAGTAGGGAGAGCGGGCCGAAGTCCCCTCCGCTTCAGTCTTATTTGTAGTCCTGCCCGACGGCCACGTTTCCGTACTCCATGGAGTCCTCCTTGGTGTTTAAAGGTACAGTACCTACGGGTCTCCGCAAGGTCAGGGAATCCCCTGAGATCGGGGATTCCCTTACAGTCAGCACCTCCAGCATCGTTGCTGCTGGGAGATCCTGCCCGACGTCCTAGATTCCAGACTCTATGAAGGCCTCCCCGGTGTTCACAGGTAATGTTCTTACTGTACCTGCATTCCTTGGCGAGGTCGTGGATTCACTTACCGTCGCTCCGATCGGGGATTCCCTTACCGTCGCTAACATCGGGAGTTCGCAGTTAAATGCGTTAGCAGCTCGCTACTTACAGCGTTGATTACAGTGGATTCTCTGATGCAGGTGAGTTCAAAAATGCTGTATTTCACTATTTTTCGTTGTGCCGTTCGCAAAATCTCACCACAGGTAGGTGCTATCTTAGGTCGAGCTAAATCTATTTGGTAACTGCCGACAGGACACGGTCGACCTTGATTTTTACACTCCTCTTGCTCACTCTAATCTACCATCTTATGAACTTCCTTAATATCTGGTTAACTGAGATCTATTAGTCTTGGGTTTAAAATGATCCATTGTTCCTCTCATAATTTGCCATTTATGCACAACTTCACATCAAGTCTAAGCTTGCATTCAGAACAGTGATGAGTGCAGAATAGGATCATCTGGCAGCACCTCAAGAGGTCATGATATCCAGGCTAGGGGCAAGTGATCAATAATGATGAGGAAGAAATTGATGTGACTAGTGTGGCATTATGCCAATCACAACACTCTGCAATAATTAGGCTACAGAGCCTATTTAACAGCAATGCATTTAAAGGCAGCAAGTTTTTTTAAGAGTCTAATCCTGATTGTAAATGCATTCACCATAAATTTCTAGTTTGACTAATTGCATTGCAACGATAGACAGCCAGTTTAGAGACTGGTTAACATTTGCTCGTAAGACAAATTTCTTCATGCAAATTTAGCTCAACACAATAGGTGATAATAAAAACATACTTGCTAAAAATAAATTACTACAGAATGTCAATTACCACTTTAAAGTATTACAGTTAAGTTGTTCAGTACAGTGAGAGCTACAGCATATATTAAAAGCCTGGAGGTCACAATTAAACAACCAGCATGACCAACACAAGCTCCAATTACAATCATTAAGAAAACATTATTTTCCTGCATTTACGTTATGATGGACTTTGACCTAGCAATTGATCCATGTTTTGTTTTTGGCCTTAAAACAATGTTGTGGTCACTCTGATGCTCATTTTGAAAGTAATGTGTTATTGTTCAAATTGATCTCAAATTGAGTATCATCCTGGACAAGATTATCTACAAGAGTACTGATCATCCCAGTGCAAGCCAAGAGGAATTGAGAATTAATTGACTGGAAGATATCAGACGCATCCGTCTCAAATGTTGACATTAACAATCACACTTTCATATGCAGTTTAAATCAATCTGGTTTGCTGCCCACATTTGTGACCCTGTCTTCCCCTCCCCAGCACTATTCTTGCAAGTACAATTACCGATTTGCTGCTCTGGGTTCCCAGTCAAGCATGAGACCCAGCTGCCATGATGCTTCTGCAAGGCAGAGCAGCCAACCCAGCCCCAGGCAGTGCATCCTGAGGACCCCCAGTCCAAGATGCATTGATGACTTTTAGACAGCTTATAATGGAAATCATTCAAAAACAATACAAAGAAAGATAAACAAATCACTTACCTTTCCAAACAAGGTGAGGACCCCATCAAAATGAATGGGCCCATGCTTCCCCTGACTGTTTCCCATGACAGGCAAAAAGTTGAGGAATATGATATCCAGCCCACACCAGAATTTTTGTGTTCAGCCCCAGACTCACTGTTGAAAGCAAAAGCAGAGCAGGAGGATCGAATCGCCAGCATTTAACCTTCAGCTCGGCTCTGACACCTGTGTTCAATGTGCAGGCACATAATTCAGTGATAAACTGACTCGCTAGAAGGACACTGCTGTTGGCAGTTCTCAATGGAAGCAATAGTTGCAGGTGAATATGATGCAGCCCTGTGCTCTCACAAGTTTCAGTGAAGTGTTTAACCAACAACAAGCAGTGCCTGTCATTTAGCAAAAAAGCTACAGGCAAAACATTTTTTTGATGTATCTATGGAAACTTCAGCCTAAACTTAAGCAAGCAGCAATTGACGCTGACACAAAACCAAATTGGTCATGTCCCCTCAAGATAGCTGATCCATACTGTCTGTCAAATGCTGAACTTGCTGCAGTTCATTCACTCAGAACAAGTGCAACAATGATATTAAAATAAAATAACATGTTGCAGGTGATGGAATTATAAACACAAATTACTTGAAATGCACAACAGATCAAGCAGTATCTATGGAGAGATAAAAACGCAGATAATATATTTGGCTGATGATGTTTTATTGCCAATAGACACACTGATCTGTTTTGTCGTCAATGCCTACTATGTTCTGTTGTGCTGAAGCAAAACAAGAATTTCATTGTCCTATCAGGAACACATGACAATAACTTGAACTGGAACTAAATAAAGGTTATTTGTCAATAAACCTCTCTATCCTGCAGAGGCCAATGGCAGTTCTGACATCGTCTCATACTTCTCTCTGTACCACCTAACTTTAGGCAATGATTTCCCACAGTCATACTTCATTTCCTCTAGTGATCTTCCCTCCACAGCCTTCAACAACAGTGTCTCAAAAGACACAACCTTTTCCATCTTCTTGAGATCTACAAGCTGTCAGGTCGTGCAAGAAAAAAAAGCTTTATTTCAGCTATCTCTTGAAACAGAGAATCCATTTATAACTTGTCTACATTTTCTTACCTTGTCCAATAACTTTCTGCAATCTTTCCACAACCCACACTGGCTCATTCTATTCCATTGTCACTGTCAATACACAAACCCTCTTTACCCATTTACCATCAGTACAGCTTGAGGACTCATGGATTTTCCCTTTAACAGCCACATGCAAGTTTCTTCACATTGAACAATTTCTTTAAAGCCACTCACTTCCTTCTATGGGTCCAAGCCTATCCCTTCGTGACAAACTTAAACATTTTTGTTTCAGTTGAATTCTTGTATGCACAATCACCCCTTTTGCCAGTACACTTATGGTAACTTTGCAGATACTTCCTGTTCTTGCCCTGAGCTATAAAATGTAATAATTGTTGCTAATTTGGCTGATTGATAACTCCTTCCTTCAATTTTTCTATTTCCATTGTTGGGGAAGGGATAGATATCACCAATCACAACAGAAACAGAGACTCCTTAGCTCATTGACGATATTGTTTGCCACTCTACTTCCTATAATTATTCCCCTTGCTCAATTTCCCAGTACGTTGCATAAGTTCTAGTGTGCCATCTTTTACCAGTATATTTCCTCCTATACAGATGCCCCTGCATCATAGTTGATTAGATCCTAAATTGCACCAGTGTCCACATTTCCACCCCAACACTTCCCCACCCAAAATCAAGATCATATTTCTCAGAGGATCAATTCTCCACAGATGCAGTATGGTAAAATGATTATCCCCTGCATTTAGTTTTTATTTCTGATTATGGCAGTCTTTGGCTTATTACCACCTTATTTCACTTGGCATCATCACCCTTTTAATCTCTCTTGCCTTCCAAACCATCCTTGACCTCCGCTTCTTTCTCCCTTTGTCTAATTGTTAAAACCTGTTCCCTTCTAAGTTTTCCCAGTTCTGCGAAAAGCTCATTGACCCAAAGGTTTAACTCAATTACAACCTCTATTGAGGCTCCCTAACCCCCAGGAAGTGAAGCAGTACACATACCTGGGAATATATTGATGATGCCGAGGTAGAGGAGGTCAAAAGCTTTATGTTCGTGGGAATAAATATCACCAGCAATTTGCCCCGGACCAGCCACATTGAAGCTATGGCCAAGAAAGCATAACAACACCTCTACTTCCTTAAAATGATTAGGAGGCTCAGCTTCTCCCCAACAACCCTCACCCACTTCTACCAATGTGCTGTAGAAAGTATTTTATCGGATGCAACACAACCTGATCCGCAAGACCGCAAAAAAGTGCAGAGTTGTGGACGTAGCCCAGACTGGCACGTAAACCAACCACCATTCTATTGACCATCTCCACTTCACGCTGTTTCTGCAAGGCCACCAGCATAATCAAGGACCAGTCTCACCCTGGTCATTCCCTCTTCTCTCCTATCCCATTAGGAAAAAGCTACAGAAGTTTGACAACACATACCTCCAGATTCACAGCCAGTTTCTTCCCAGCTGTTGTCAGGCAACTGAACCGTCCTCTCATCAGCTAGGGTGCGGTCGTAACCTCATATCTACCTCACTGGAGACCTTTGAACCTATCTTTAATCGGACTTTTTCCTTTATCCGTGCACTGTGGATGGCTTGATTGTAATCATGTATCTTTTGACTGGTAAGCAAGCAAAAGCTTTTCACTATACCTCAGTACACGTGGCAATAATAAACTAAACTAATTTGTACTCTCACCCTTCTCTGCTTTTACCTCATATTTGCCACATTCAAAGTGTTTTGCATTTGTAATAGTTATAGGGTTTTATGAGTGATGTACCACAAACTTCAAGATAAAGTCATCGACAGCAGATATACAAGTAATTTTCCTTTTGCACTGAGTAATTTGCCAAGTGGAAGACGATAGAATGAATATATTGCATGATTAAAACATTAAAACATGACTATATAATCACATTTATTTATTTGCAGCATTTGAAATCCACATTTTGTAACATATAGTTTGTGGTCAATGGATTTGATGACAATCATAGGGTATGAATGCACTACTGGATATCTTACCATTTGTCACAAAAACATAATTCATGAACCTAAACCATGAAACAGCAGATAGAAAGTTGAAGTTCAGATCACATGTTAATGGTTTTACTCATGCATAAATATTTATAAATGATGTAAGAAAGTATGGTATCAGACACTTCAATGCTCTCAATGTCTGAAAAGTTGGCTTTAGTATTTACCAACCCAGAGGTGCAGAAGGAGAATTAACATGCAGCTATTAATCCGATGTACTGTACCAATCAAATAATTTCAACAGTGTATGTTAATTTAGCTCTCCCATATGGTTGAGTTCAGCATCTTCAAAGTGCTTTTGGTGATGAAAGAAGCACATAAACAAATTGACTCATTCTCGCCAAAAGAAAGTTTTAACAAAAAAAAACTAAATGAAATAATTAATTCTTTATTAAAAGCTTACTGACAACAACACACCATTTAAAACCAGCAATACCATACAGCGTGACCATGTTGGATTTTGCAGCTGACCCTAAAGCTCGTCACAACGGTCAAGCAAACCTTGAAGGGAGCTTCCCTTCTCTGAAATCCATGACACAATAACGGCCATGATATAATCAAGTTAAACACAATAAGGAATTGTCACAGACAGCAAAGCAGTGCAGAAAAAAGTGTTTAACAAACTTCTTATACAATTGACAGAATGTTAATTAAAGAAGGAACATACACAAGATACACCCGTTTGAAATTTCATGTAGAAATAGAAGTTTTAAAAATATTATTATATTTTGAAATACTTACGTGAGGGAGTTACAATCCACATAAATAATCTTTTTGGCCCAATGAATTTCCTAAGTTATAATTAGGGTTTAGTTTGTCATAAAAACCTACTTATATTCTATATAACTATTTCCAGATCCTATTAAGCATGGCTGGTTTGAATTCTTGCCAATTCAACTGATTTTCTTCAGTAAAACACAAACTCAGCGGGTCAGACAACATTTGTGGAGGGAATGGACAGGCAAAATTTTGATTTGTGACCCTTCAGACAGACTATCTTCAGTTCCAGTGGAGAAGTTCATAAAATAGCAGATATTGTCGTAGGGCTGACACAATGGCAGCGACTTCAGGATTTCCAAGTGGATCTATGAATGTTTCTGGTTTTTTTCATATTTTGTTCTAACATAGGAGGAAGATCTTTGGCCCATTAATTCTACGTTAATTCTCAGAATAATCCCTTCAGTGTCATTCCCCCACTTATTTGACTGTAAATATCCTCTCTCACAACTCCCCCTGCTTTTCCTGCACCCATCTGTACAAGGGGAAATTTACGGTGGACATTTAACCTGCTAGCATAAATTTGAGATGTGGAAGGAAATTAGAGCACCCGAGGGAAATGCACTTGGTCACAGGGAGAACATGCAAACTCCACAGAGATACTTGTCACTGGATCTAATCTGTACTTACTGCTGCAACAATGTAGCACCCTCAAGATGTACGGATGTTAAGTCAATGTATTGCAAATAACAATAATTTAGCTCTTATTACAAATGCAAAATCCTCACCATACACTTTGACGCTATTGCTATGAAACAGCAAAATGCACGGAAATGGTACTGTCATCTTTCCACATCCCTGTCCTCAAACTTACCATTGCTAAAATACAGCTGACACATCAGCATTATTATTATTACAAATTGTCTGAAATTGTATTTCTGAAACTGAAATACCAGCTTTTTATTTGTAACAATTGCAATATACATTTGTGGTGTGTAATAGAACTACTTAACAACTGAAGGACATGTGGTAGATAATTTTGTGCTAAGTTGCCACATTCGTAATCAAGCCATTATTTCCACAAATAACACAGATGTGCAACAGAATTACAGAAAGGTGACTGCATGGAAAGAGATTATTTAGACCATTCTAACTCTAGCCAGAGCAATCAAGCTAGTTCTACACTCCCACTCTCCCAATAATTCTGTTAATTTTATTTATTTTAATATCCATTTCTCTTTTGAATGCTACAACCATGTTTACTTCCACTAGTTCCTTGGCAGCGCATTCCATATTCTAACTAATGCTCTGTAATAAAAGAGTTAACCATCATGTCATTTTTGATTGATTTTACCAATTTACTTCCATTCTAAGAACTCCAGTTCTTAACCCTTCTATCAATGGGTACAGTATTTAATCTATTCAGGCTGAATTCTTCATGGTTTTAAATACCTCTAGCAGTTTTCCTCTCGATATCTTCTGTTACCAACAAAACAACACCAGCATTGCAAATCAACAGTCGCTCGTCCCTGAAATCATTGGAATGGAAAGATTTCCAACCTTCTGACAGCAATTTGGGCTTTAAATCAGAAACGTTTCTTAGAAACACTAACATCCATAAAGTAATTATTTTAATGATTCTCCATGAAACTTTCAAGCAATTATATAAGATTCTTTTAAGATTCCTGTGGGAAATTCTCTGAAGAAAATATAAAGTAAATTCAATTGAGAAAAAGATGCAACACAGCTGTCTGAATTCTTTGTTCTAGCATAAAACCATACACAAACATTTCAAGCGCCTGCGAAACACTTCACGCTGCCAAATTAAAATATATATATTTTGGTACAATGTTCATTTGGCAATTTATTTTTTATAAAAGCATGCATGCGTATTCAGAGTATTTCAGAATCATATAGATACACGTCTGAATATATGCTGAAATAAAGTAAAATTTTTGCAGATATTTCAGCTATTGGAGTGCCCATGCAACATGTTAAATGACTAATGGCAAAAAAAAGGTCAATTAGAATACTGAATTATATTTTTTTAAAACAAGCTTTTACTTTACTAAACTCATAGGAATAAATAAATGAGGTGTATGTTATGCAACCAATAATCAAAAAAGATGAAAATATAGACCAATATAAATATTTTAGTAAACTGCCACACAAAAATACATGAATGTTTAATTTAGGCTCTACCTATGTCATTATCTGTTACACATTCTTACACTGATTCCCTTTTGGGAATCTCAAAATGCATGCAGTTTTTTTAAATCTCTCGATTTCAGCATTACTTTATATTCTGCTGAAAACACATACTCCTATGTAGAGGAATAGCTCTCATTCCTTATACAGCACTGAGGAACATATGAGAAGTACATTCTTTCGAGTCTCCATAGAGTCACAGTTTTTTTTTAAGTTTCTGCATTTCACTTGGGATTCTGCCTTTTCAGAAATTAGCAAGTCTGTTTTGAGTTTTGCCACTGCAGAAGTCTTCATGTATATATATTTTTGCTTCGCAAAACAAAAAGTAACCATCTACAAGGCCATTGTCAAATTTAAGGGAAATACAGAAAAAATACTTTAATAACATGGCATCTGTATTAGATCTGACTTGAAACATAAAACAGTTCAAAGTTAGAGATGAAAAGCCCCAGCCATAAAAATGACTACAGATCTAAATGTTGCTCATTCTGAATTATCTGAATAATGGCAATTAATGTCATCTCTACATATGCTTCATATTTACATCTACAATGCTGATATATATATATAAAATATATTTTTATAAATTATATGTTGCATCTTTTACCTTGATATCTTTGTATATGATATGGCTGTGAAATATGATCTTAATAATTATAATCTATTATGAAATGCCATTCATATTTATTCAACATAATTACCTAAATTGTTGTACCTTATTGAAACAGACTGCAAGAAAGTCTATTTGAACATTTTCTGACAAATGGGGTCTACTTTAAACTTAATTCAGAGTTTCAAGAATCATATTTATCCCATAATATTATTTTAAGACTTGTATGGAAAATATGAAAGGTGACATCTTATGCACTGTAGGTCCCAAAGACGGAAAATAGTTTTGAGGAAACAATTTTAAAAGAGAAAGACATAACTTTACATGGAAGAACAAGTAGAATTTGCAAATGCCGTTTGTAATTGTGGCTGGTAGTGGTTTAATTGTCTATAGTTGTAGTATATATGGTAATAAAATGTAATTGGTTGCAAGAAGGTTATTCTAAAATAAAAGGCAAACAGTCATATCAACATATACTGTGAATGCATTCTTTCAGAAATCTATTGAGCTCAAGTCATATCATTTACTGAAAAATACTTACATTCAACATTATACACTTTTCTAATTTGCTAAGGCAACTGTGGGATGAATGTTATATTATATTTAAAAAATTCAGATCAACAACTTATTAATACAGTGCAGAGTAGTATTTAGAATAATGTTAGGAAAACTGAACATTTACCATCTGCTTTTATTTTGTTTTGCATACAATGGTGTCATATTAAATACTGCAAATGGCAGCTTCTGTTAATCAAAATTAATAAGCTGATAATTAACAGTTTTGAGCTTGAGGTTATATACTACCCTGAGCAAATGTTAAAAAGTACTAGTTTCATAACAACATCTGGGACTAGAGTATTGCAAAATTTCCCATGACAATTTTCTTTTAAAAAACACATTTGTCTCAGCCATAAGTAAAATGTAAAAATTATGGGCAAGACCGAAATATGGCAAAAATACGTTAAAAAAAACAGCGCAAGATACATTGAATTCAAAAACTCAATGAAAATATGATTTGTTATTTGTTTGTTCCCAATGCACAATCATGAAGAAATGTGAAGTGCACTGAAGAACACAGCAACAAAAAAAATCATAATTAATATTGACTACAGTGTTCTGAGTATATTCTATTCCAAAGATAGCTTTTGGGTTATTTATCTGTTTTGACCCACCCAAGTTTCTGCCCAACATTCAATTCTTCCTCTTGAAAGACTGCATTGACCGCTGCACAGTCCCTGTTAACTAGACAAAGTCTGCACTATTCTAACACTGGTTTCTTTGTAAGCATATAGAAAATGACCTCCTGACACCACACAAAGATAGCAATTATTGAATTACACAGTCTGTCATTGTCGTTTTTGTCACACCTCTAACAGGTGCCATTAACAGAACTGCCAAATTATAATAATCTTTTCAAGCCCTCTGTGGTCCTAATAATGCCTTTTTCCTGCCCACATAATCAATGTGTGAACAGTAAACCATTTATATTGTTACTAAATATAGTGAACTGAAAGCTTTGACTTGTAGCTTGTTAAGATTGAAGAGCATTTACTATAACATTTACCATAAAAATGGTTTACAGTGCAGGATAATAACATACATTACACTGCACTTAATATCAATAGCAAGAGATGGAAACGTGAACATCAGTTGCACTTATTTCTAATATAAAATAGCTCATCATTTATTTTATGGAACTGTGGCACATTTTTAGTCAAAAAAATGTATTTTACTTCATTTCCTATGTGCAGGTATTAAAAGATATAAAACTGCAGTGAATAGAGCTTATCAGTTTAGGTTATATATTTGAATTAATCAGACAAAACTCAAATATATAATAGGAAAACAACAGAGAACTTCCATGATAAGAGATGGAAAAATGCTCAAGGTTCGTAGTTCCATATCTTCTGCATATTTGCATTTAACATATTACAATGACGGTGCCATGGCAGTTAATTGATATACTTCTTTTGGATTTTTAAGCCCACTTTGCTTCAAGATCTAATTTCATTTGAATATATTACAGGAAAAAATGGAATCCTAAAAGTTGTACATCATATAAAATATACGTTTCTCATGATTATTGTAGTTATGAATATGTACACACATGCATACATATGCATGTACGGAAGCAATCCCACAAAAAAAATCCTTCATGCCATACAAACATTTTTATTTTGGCCTATTACTACATTTAATATTAAGAAAATTATTAATATTCATCATTCAATGATGACTCAGAAGAAAATATAGTTTGGTTTTCTTGCACGTTTAAAGATGAAGCAGTGTAGGGTATGAAGAAAGACGAAATGCCCAAGACAAAATAAGATTTACATTCTATTTCCTTGCAGTGGATAAACAACTAACTATATGGCCAAAAATAGTTTTTAATTATCTTTGCTTCATCCATTGTTTTTTTTTTTCAATTAAGTATTAGTTTTGTTAATAGCTTATAATAAATAATGAATCCTCCTATTGACAAAAACATATTAAAACAGTATCCCGTTCATTTGGTATCAGGAAGGACTTAATAATCTGGCGATCATCATTTTGATAGAATTTTCATTCCTGACAATACTTAGAATTTTTTTTTTAATTCTTTTTGAAAACATCCCAGAGGTTTGTTTTCAGAATAACAGGCAAATGCTGAACAAACCAGCCAAACAGCCAACCATTTAACTGTGATTTTTAATGAGCTGATGTAGCATTTAATATCCATAATGTTTGGGGCAAAGACCCATCATTTATTTATTTGCCTCTGTACTCCACAAGTTGAGATTTGTAATATAAAAAATCACATGTAGTTAAAGTGCACATTGTCAGATTTTATTAAAGGCCATTATTATACATTTTGGTTTCAATATGTGGAAAGTACAGCTGTGTTTACACATAGTCCCCCCATTTCAGGGCACCATAATGTTTTGGACACATGGCTTCACAGACGTTTGTAATTGCTCAGGTGTGTTTAATTGCCTCCTTCATGCAGTGATAAGAGAGCTCTCAGCACCTAGTCTTTCCTCCAGTCTTTCCAATACCTTTGGAAACTTATATTGCTGTTTATCAACATGAGGATCAAAGTTGTGCCAATGAAAGTCAAATAAGCTATTATGACACTGAGAAACAAGAATAAAATTGTTAGAAACATCAGCCAAACATTAGGCTTACCAAAATCAACTGTTTGGAACATCATTAAGAAGAAAGGGAGCACTGGTGAGCTTACTAATCGCAAAGGTACTGGCAGGCCAAGGAAGACCTCCACAGCTGATGACAGAAGAATTCCCTCTATAATAAAGAAAACTACCCAAACACCTGTCTGACAGATCAGAAACACTCTTCAGGAGTGGATTTATCAATGACCACTGTTCGCAGATGACTTCATGAACATGAAAAGAATACCGAGGCTACTCTGCAAGATGCAAACCACTCGTTAGCAGCAAAAATAGGATGCCGGGTTACAGTTTGCCAAGTACTTAAAAGAGCACCACAGTTCTGGAAATAGGTCTTTTGGACTGATGAGACGAAGATTAACTTATATCAGAGTGATGGCAAGAGCAAAGTATGGAGGAAGGAAGGAACTGCCCAAGGTCCAAAGCATACCACCCCACCATAATGTACAGATCAGGTCGGTGGAGATCCCCCCGCCACGGGTACTATGTAATCCTGTGCTACCTGCTCCATGGTCGGATAGTCGACGACTAAACCGTCTCCCCCACCTGGTTTACCTGAGGGGGCTGTGAACCCCCAGCAGGACCAAAAACAAGACCTGTCAAAGGGCGGATGAGCTCCTAGTGAGCCAACGGCCAACCACACTTCAATAGCAGTTGCAATCACTGTCCTACATAGCATATTAAGGCACCGTGCCCCTTGATGTTTTCAACGATGATGACGATGATGATGTACCACCAGGGGGCGCCGCATGAGGGCAGCCTCGCCAACAGTCTGTCTGTCTTTCCATCTTTTTTTGTTATTTTTAGTGTATTTCAAAAGTTTGCATTAATGTTATCTGGTTTGTTTTATGTGGGGGGTGGGGAGTGGGTCAGGGGAAACTTTTTTTCAATCTCTTACCTTGCCAGAGATGCGATTGTTTTCCAGATCGTATCTCCGACCGTTCTGCGGCCTAACATCATGGAGATGGAGGCCTTGCCTTGCTCGGGATCGAATTTGTGCCCCACCGTGGGGCCTTGCTCGGGACTGACTTTGTGCCCCACCGCAGGGACGTGGACTTACCTTGCCTGGGATTGACGCTCCAACCACGGCCTGCAGATTTCAACATCAAGGAGCTCGCAGTCTTGGGTAGAGATCGGTGTCGGGAAGCTCCAAATGACGCAGAAGTTTTTGACGAGCCCCGACCCGGGGTCCGATCGCCCGGTGCGGGGGAGCTGAGATTCCCCCCCGATGCAGGAGCTTGATCGCCCCGACGCTGAGGGCCCGACCGCTGGCTACAGGAGCCAAGATCGCCCCGTCAACAAAAAGCTCGTGGCCCCCGACCGTGGGAGAACAAAAAAGGGAAGAGGTTGAATTTGTTTTCGCCTTCCATCACAGTGAGAAATGTGCAGGTGTCACAGTGATGGATGTTTATGTTAAAATGTATTGTGTGTTTCCTGGTGCTTTTTATTGGTATGACTGTGGCAAATTAAATTCCTCGTATGTTGCAAAACATAGGGCTAATAAAGTATTGATTATGATTATGAATATAATCTGTGAAACACGGTGGTGGGGTGTTATGGCCTGGACATGTATGGCTGCTGAAGGTACTGGCACATTTATCTTCATCGATGATACAACTACTGATGGTAGTAGTGTAATGAATTCTGAAGTGTATAGGCACATCCTATCTGCTCAAGTTCAAACAAAGGTCTCAAAACTCATTGGCCGGCGGTTCAATCTACAGCAAGACAATGATACCAAACATACTGCTAAAGCAACAAAGGAGTTTTTCAAAACTAAAAAATGGTCAATTCTTGAGTGGCCAAGTCAATCACCCGATCTGAACCCAATTGAGCATGACTTGTATATGCTGAAGAGAAAACTGAAGGGGACTTGCCTTCAAAACAAGCATAAGCTAAAGATGGCTGCAATACAGGCCTGGCAGAGCATCACCAGAGAAAACACCCAGCCAGCAACTGGTGATGTTCATGAATCGCAGACTTCAAGCAATCATGGCACGCAAAGGATATGCAACACAATACTAAACATGACTATTTTCATTTACATGACATGCTGTGTCCCAAACATTATGGTTCCCTGAAATGGGGGGACTATGTATAAATACTGCTGTAATTTTCACATGGTGAAACCAAAATATATAAAAATGGCCTTTAATAAAATCTGACAATGTGCACTTTAACCACATGTGGAGTACAGAGGAAAATAAATAAATGATGGGTCTTTACCAAAACATTATGGAGGGCACTGTACTTGCCAGAATGTGAAGTGAAACGAAAATCAGTTCCCAGTTCTTCAGTCAAAATTATTCTTTAAAAAAAATTGATTTAAGCCCACACTTTGGAATCTTAAAGAGATCTAAATTCTCAGCAGAAAATTAGTTACACTAAATATTTGAATGCATTAAGATTTGTTGCATTAAGATTGAGCAAGATGAACTTTTAAACTTTTCTTCCCATGTTTTGGAATACAAATCAGTCAATGTCCAGTTGATAAAAAATAATATTTGTTATCTTCGAACACAACTAAAGTACTAACAGTAGCTCTCTAGATTTCTTCTGTTTAAGGTTTCAAATTATTGACTATGATTACTACTGAATTAACATAACACTGCTGAATTATGCACTAGTCAAGCAAAAAGGATGCCAGAGAAATTTACAAACAGCTCAAGAGCACAGCCTATCTGTGTTACCCTAACTATGTCATTTTAAATTCAAACTCTGACAAACCATCTATTCATTAGAATTCTAATCCAAAGAATATTCATCATGAATTCTAAACACTTTTTATTCCTGTAATTTACCCAATAATTTTGATTATTTATCCACATAATAAATCTTGAATCAACTAATTTTTCATTGAGTTGAAGAAAACTTTTACATCCATAATTTATAAATGCCAATGCCTTCTTTGGAACTTTACCTCTTAACAAATCTGTCAGCTCTTCAAAGTTCAACAAAAGCAACTTCCTGAGGTTCCACTTCTGCCCTTTGTTTTCCATTTCCTTTTGCAGATCATATTTAAACTATACTTGGAGTGTCATAGAATGGTCAACACATTTGTTGTTTTCCTGAGTAACCCTAAGCAAATGGAATTACTTCAATGCATTTATGCAACTTCCAAACAAAAGACACCAAGGCAGCTGATTGATTCGCATCATGCTAAAAGTTAAAATGTGCAGCAGCTAAACAGCTATTTTTGGTCATATTGGCTATTTTTAAGATAATGAAAAATAAACCTGAATATCAGATTGTTCGCTAAATGTTGTAATCATTAGAAATAAACACATATTCCTGAAAGTTCTTGATTGTGTCTTATTTATGAATATCAAATATATTAGATTTAAACAGTATTGCTTCCTATTTACTATCAATTGAAGTTAGTTTTCTGAAAATATATTTTTGTCAGCAAAGATGAGCATTAATTATTTTCACTTTACATCAAGAATTTGATTCTATAATAAGGTGCAGAAGTGCAAAGCATCTGCAAAACCCAGTTCTCAGAGATCAATCCTACATTAAAATGAAATTTCCACCACAGTTTATAGGTCAAATACAAAGCCAGGGTTTGCTGGTTATTTTGTCACACAGATACATTGCAAAGTTTTTTTTTAATACATTGTAAATATTTGTCCTTTAAAAGGAAAAAGTGAAACATAAATTGTAAAATCAGAACAAACTTTATATTTACAAATTCTGCTAGATCAGTGCTGAGCTAAATAATCCACCACGGATGTTGCAAAGATAGGGTTGGTCCTGGGTAAGCATTCAGCCATCCTATCATAATAGTTCAAACAACATAGGCAAACCATTGGATCCAAAGGTTTTCAGACAACAATTAATTTATTTAATAAAATTACTCAATGAGCAGATTGTTAAAAGAATTAATTGAGATGGCATGTTTATATTAATCAAAAAGGTATTGCTTTAAAATTAAATTAATATATGTTTGGTAGGTTAACATAAAACTTGTGCCTAGCAGTTTAAAAGTTAGAGTTTAATCTCATTTTGTAACATTGGTTTACAAGATTTCATCATTCACAAGCTCCACTTGGAAATAAACCAGAAGGGTGTAAGAATAAATTTCATTGAGTACTTAAAATAAGCAGTGCTCTTAATTTTGGTGTTTTTTGTTGAAAAATGTAATGTTTTTTGGAAATATATTTTTCACTACAATTATTAGGATTTTAACTATTCTCATTATACGTCAAAAATTAGCAAAACAAAATTGAAATAACAATTAGTAAATGGGAAACGTGTAAGAAATGTTAGTTCTCACTTTATTTATCTTAATTTTATGATTACAAATATAAACACACACTTACAAATATGTGTGTCTATGTATATGTGTGGGTGTGTATAGTTTTCATTTTTTCCTCGGATATTAAATATATCGTTGGAATAGCAATACTCTTTAGTAAAATCATTATTTCACTGAAGTGTGCACATCAGCAAACATTAATTAAAAAATGCAAACATTACATTAAAAGTGCAGCATGTTTGAAACACAATCCCTTAAGCCAATTAGTGATCTTTTCAAACATTATTAATAATTTATCTCCAAAACTACTTAAAACTGTGTTAAGAAACTAAAACATTAAGAAATAAATGTTTCTTTAAAACAAAAGTATAATATTTTCTGGGAGGAAAAATGATGCTCAGCTGTCACAAGACTTAGCGACATCTGTTTTCTCTAATTACCAATACACTCTTCTTTTTGAGGAGTTTTTCAAAGAAAACCAAAAACAAACTATTGAATTCTCTTAAAGCCCTGTTCTTTTTTAGGCTTCTGTTGGCCATATCATGGTGGAGATCATTGCATGTTGAGCAGGCCATTGTGTAGACTGTGTGCTTTGTTTGGGGAATAAATTGGGGTTTGGGCCTTAGCTACCGTAGTTCAAGCGTAAAATACTTTGCCATCACACCGTATGCAATTGCCAGCGACCCACTAAATCCTTGAACCAACTGTGTCCTTTGGTGTCACAACAAATAATGCTGATTTATTACAATGTGCAAGTTTCTACTGATTAAAATAAGCCATAAGCACGTGGTATTGGAATTAGCACATTTAGAAGCTTGTTTCCCACATCCTATTTTGCGCTAGTGCGGCTGATCCCTGCAATTCTACGCGGGTGCAATTTTAATGACTGCTATGTTTTTGATGTTTCGATGAAAACGCTGCTAGGTGTTTGTGGCAGCACTAGATACCGAGCCTGAATTGCTGTGATTGGAACGCTGTGACACTAGCTCTGTTTACGATATCATCGGTGTCATTTTCCTTTTAACGATAAGACACTTCCCTGACAAGGCTCGATTAGGGAAAAAATTATTATTACATTCACTTTTTTCAGACAGGATAGCGAGATAAACTGGAGAGAGCCTTAGGGGAGAAAAAAGGTGAAGATACCAGAAAAGCAAATAAAATATTTCTTTGCTGCGGTCAAACTATTTAATTAATGGAAAAATATCCAGAATATTATATTCATCTTCACTAATATGGAATTATTTGACTTCTATTGCTGCTAACCTGGATATTATAATATTGTATTTTAAGTTTATTGTGTTTTGATTAAATTATTTTATTCAGTATGTATATTTCACAAAATGCTAAGAAATATTATTTATCCCACACAATACCAACTGCAAGATTAGTTCACTCAATGCTGATTTTGCAAAATAATGGAGATGGTTAAGTAGCTAACAAGACGCCGCACTTTCTTCAAGTATTCCAGCTTCTTTGCTATTAATTGGGAAGCTGCGAGTGAGCCAAAATACACAATATATGTTATTCAAGGAGGCTAAGTGTATATTGGCATTGTTATTCATTCTACAGGGTGTTCATGACAATAACATAATTAAGTTGTTTTACATTCAAGAATACTGAAGTAAAAATTAGCGACTTTCTTGAAAAAGTATTAAACACTTTTGAATGTCTTGCATTAAAAGGCAAGTGAAAATTAGGTTAATTTTGCAACCCCAAATGCATGTTATTTTGAATATAGAATTGCTAGATTAGAATAATTAGGTGGCGCTAATTGTTAATTTTGGCTACCCAAGACAATTGCAAAAACAACCAGATCAGATTCTCCAGTTTTGCTTCTGTAGGCTAAAACATCAATAGTGAAGTTACTAGAGGCTAGGGAGAGATCAGAGTGTGATGGTTACAGGAGTACTTGAATACCCATCGTCTGGCACAGCAAGATCTCAAAGTCTCCAATAGGCTTCAAAGAGAACTGATTATTTTTTTCCAAGACCTCCGCTATCCAGTGAAGCTGTAACCATGATTTTTTTTTTTTACGCCTAATGCCACAGAAAAAAAAATCAAAACAGGCTAAACAAATTGATGTACTCTTTAATATAGTCAGTGCATCATCATAGGATCTTATGTCTCGCTTGCTGACAAGTTGAGCTCTGTGTACCATACATCTATCACTTTGTTGGCAACTTCAATGCTTCAGGAGAAAAAAAAGGCCTCTCAATTGAGATATTGGCACCTTTGATTGACATGGCCTAATCAGCTTATCGCCACATTAATAAAGCTGATGGCCTGCAGTGTTGGTCTTGTACCCAAGCTCAATGAACTTACAGGAGCAAAATCCTCTAGGGCCAGCCTAATGGTACCAGAAGCCATTTGCTGCTGAATGCTTCCAGAAATAGCAAAGCACAACAGCAACGTGGCTTAAATGTGAAAATCTTTCCATTTGTTTTGAGAGGATTTGATTTCCCATCATAAAATATTTCTCCTGATTAGATCATGTTGAATTCCTAACATATATTAACATAATGCCCCATTTAAATTACCCAGACTCACATTCAAACATTTATTCCATCAGTACTATTCTCAGTTACTTGCAATGACATCTCACACCAGTATTAAGTACATGCGTAGAAATACAAACTATTGCCTGAGGTTCTGATGACATTACACAAATGGAGCAGGTCACAATGGTATATCTCCTTTGGATTCAGCAGAGCCTGGTCACTTTATACCAGATTTATCATTTCTTTAAAAAAATCTCTTCAAAATAAAAACATGGAATGCACAAACCAAATATATTTCAAAAATGTATTTCAATTGTGCCATTGTCTGCAAATAATTTGCAACTTTAGCATTCAAAACTACAAAAATCTGTAAACATTGAAATGTAGTTCTGCTAATGCAATATCCTACAATTGTTGAGCCATTCTGAATAATTATTTAGGGTCTTAAAAAGTAACATTTAGTACTTGTAAAAATTAGGATCACACAAAAAGGGGAAAGCATTTGTGATGGTATGCAGTAGTCTATTTCAAAGGCTGCTATTTATGGTCAATTCATGCACAGATGCAATTAGATAAAGACTTTGGTTAAATGCTCAATTTTAAAAATGTTTTATAATTCTTTTTAATACGATGCAACCATTTTGCTTTAGAGATGATGAGTTTTATTATTTTCACATACACTGTCTTGGACAGGCTTTGGTATCCCCATATGCGCCTATCCTTTGGCAGCATCATCCAAACACAGAGCAATTTCCACAGACACAGACTACAATAACTATACTTCTCCAACACCTCTCTTGACCAGCCTGACCTGCCATGAATTAGCAAACATTTATGTTATCTGTGATTGATATCTATGACTAGAGACGTAAAAGACTGCAGCTGCTGAAATCCTGAGCTAAAACAGACTGTTGGACGAATTCAGCAGATCAGGTGGCATCTGAGGGGAGAAATGGACAGGTCATATTGGAAGTTGTGACTCCTCATACATTTTTTGAAATATCATGTCTGACGAAGGGTTTTGACTCAAAAAGTTTTCTGTTCGTTTCCTTCCAAATACTGCCTGGCCCACAGAATTTCTCCAGTAAGTTGTTGTTTGACATTCATGATTGACAGGGTGGTATGTTTCACCAACTGAATATTTGAAAGACAGAAACAATTCCCTTTAACCTGCCACCAACTCCTTCATCTTCCTCCTACACCTCTCCCTGGCCACCATTTCATTAAAGTGTACCACTTGCAAACTTGGAGTCAAATGTGACTCTGAATTGATCTTCCGGCTAAATATGCAAACCACCATTTGAAAAATGTGATTTCATAAGATTTCTTGATTCTACCCATGTCTCATTTGCTACTGCAACTGTTATCCGTCTTTGTTACTTCTTCACTACAATTCCAATGCACACCTAAGTTTATCAACTTCATTCTAATTTCATAAGCGTTGAGATCATCTGTAACACCTGTATAAACATTACAAATCTCTGCCAGATGATCATCCACACACACAGACCTACACTGGCTCCTAGTTAACCAATGCCTGAGTTTCAAAATAATCATCCTTGATTTCAGCCACGTCAACCACCATACGCCTCCATAGTTCTGCAATCTTCTCTAGTCCTGTAAGCTTATGAGATACCTTTACTCTTCCAAATCCACTCTTGATCATTCCCAAATATAACTGCACCTCATGTAGGAATTTCATCCTACCTTTCTCGAGAGCCTTCCATTTAATTACAAATTAATTACAAATTAATTACACTTCATCACACAACAGACCACTGCTCAAGAGCAGAAAACTCATTCTGTCCAAAACTTATACCTGTTTACCTAACACCAAATAAGTTCAACGACACAAATTATTAATACTGATTGCCTTCAAGCCTTTTTCTGTTGCCATTTATGGTATGTGTGGATTTCAATCCTCAGAGGATGTTGAAAAAAAGTTAAAAAACAACAAACATTAGTTGGCCTGCAACTAACATTAGTTTAATCAGTAAATGTTGTATTATATCCTAAAAAGTGAGAAATATATATATTTTACCCAGAATAAAGAGCAGATAAATACATGGCTGTAATTCAGTTACAGGGTTTTGACATGATCAAAACCGCTCAATTCAATTGCAGCCTTTTATCGGACTATCAGCCATCTATTAACCTATACAGGAGTGTCACATCTCTCTGCAACAGGGTGGTTGATTTCTCAGTAATACTAACCGCTTATTATCCAAGGTCTGGTAGTATAATGAATGCTTGTAAAACTCTGTCAGCCAATCACACAACACAGCCACGCAAAAAAAGCAGCAAACCCACTGACAACTGCTATCTAAAGATGCAAACTTCAGCAAGAAATTTCTCAAAGCAAAAATGAAAAAAAAAGACTTTTATATCATGGAGCTGTTAAAAGGATAAACAAATCATCTGTAAAATTCACTTTGCTAGATACAAGTATTTACCTACCACAATCTACAATAGTTACAAGGGCTACTACTGCTTAATTGAGATTTTGATCAAGATTGTTATTGATTTTTTGGTACTTTAACCAAGAAAAGGTGGTGTTAGATCGCGTAGTTTTTATTCTTCTTACCAATCTATTTTGCTTTGTCTACTTTGCCGAGTTGCATCTCCAGAGATGCCCCATCCATCAATACTTTGCCCAAATGGCCATTATGAAAGCATTTTGATGAATGCCAGTCTGCCATTCCACTACAAGGACATCCACAATGAACATAATGTTGTTAACAAATGCAAGGTTCCAACAGAGCTGTTGAATAGCAATCAGAAGCATGAATTTTGTCAGATTTTAACCTTCCAGACATCTATTGAAGAATGCCTACTGCAGAGATTGACTCATGCGATACAGTTTAAGGATTAATCACATTATCATGCTGGTCTCCATATTTCAGTAATGTATTTGGGTACTTATTGATGTTACCAAAAATATTCCACACAATGCCAAAACGGTAAATCAAAATAGTTGCCAATTAGAGATTTCCTTTGACACACTTTTGGTTATGATAACTCAGTGGGTGAAAAAAATCACCTTGTCTGCTCTTAATTTATTTAAACTAAATTGACCAGAGCAAATAGTTGTAGTTTGCTTTTATCCAGAATGATTCCCGAAATATTTAGGCAATTTTCTGCTGGAGCTGCAATCACTCTCCTGGTATCTTACTTGATGTCCCAGTTGGCAACAACATGTTTCTTTTTTCTCTAAGTTTAGATCTTTCTTACAAAGTTTATTTTTGGCTGTACTACCTTTTTGATAAGGTTCCAACCCACAACCTTCTGCATATCTACGTGTTTATTCTGCCCCAATATTTTGATATTGCTTGCCTTTTTGTCCCTTATTTACTTTTGATTCCCTTACTATTCTTCGTATTATACATCCGTCATGTTCTTATTAGTTTCATTTTGGCTCTTTCCATGGGACTTCTCACCTCTCCTTTGCACAGTGAATTTGAAGCCTGATTACGAGTGTGGTTCCACATGACCTCAAGCTTGAATCATACAATTTCTTAGCTTCCTTTCAAAAGATTGCTATAGATAAATAGGACACACACAAAACTATATTATTTCTCAGGAGTTCAACTGGAGAGTAATGAATAAATTGCTCGTCATAAATGCCTATACAAAAATAATTGACCTTCCACTTTCTGCTCCAAGTCACAGCGATTTACTTTTACATTAACCAGTCCTTTCTTCATCAGAATGTGTGCAGAGAAATCAAAGTTTTCATCCAATAAGTACAACAGTAGAATTAAGATTATAAATATGGTATTTCCACAAGAAATTAGGTACTCAAAATTGATTTTTTGTTTCTGTAAATACCTTGTAATTAGTAGGTAAAAACATATCACTGCTTTAAAATATTACTCTGCTACATAAGCTTCAAATATTGTTCCAGTAAATATATTTGAGGAACACAAATAAGCTGATCATCATGCAAATTTATAGCATGTCTTTCCACAGGCCTCACCACTGAAGTGTACCAGAAATGCCATGTGTCATGATCACTACTGCGCATAAGGTAGATAATTTGCTCCCTCTCAAAATCCTTACCAGTTTCAACGGTCAGTTGATATCCAGCCTCCAGTCTCCGTGTTGACCTTTCCAACCGCTCTGTATTATCCAACAGGCATGCTTTCTGAAACAAAATTGTCAATGATTATAGACAACACTTAAGCACTGGGTACAATTATATTTAATTTTATAGCAAAAGAACCACATAGGAAAACATTGCTATATTTTGGAATCAGGCAGTATAATAACTTTTAAGTAGCCAAGTTCAACAATAAAAAGAGAAATAAAATCTTTTTTTTGAAAAATAATGTTCAGAAAATTTAATGTCTTCAAGAAACTGATCTTTTCAATAGATGCCAAACATCCACTTAGCTATTTTTTAGCAAATGAGGGTGGACTAGATGCCATGGGAAATTATTCAATCAAGGTACATACATCTACAAAAACAAATAAAGATCTAATTACCATGCTGTAGACACAAAATTGGGGGTAGAATATGGCATTGGAAACATATATATTTAATTTGATATTAAAATAAAATTAATATTTCTGTGTATTGTACTAAATATACATGGATGTTTTCAGTACATAAATAAAGAATAACATCATGAAGGTTAATTTAACCAGAATTAATCCTAAAACAATGTGAACATGATGCAATACGATGCTATCTAAACCATTATGCTTTACACACATGTATTTATGGGTTGGAACAATTTCAAATGGTAATATGCAATACTATCTTTGCAACTGGAAAACGGTTTTATTAAATGTTCACTGATTGTGCAATTCCAAAAAGTTCATTTCGATGATCTTTTATCCACAGAAGACAGGTGCCACATTTTTGGAGATACGACTAGCGCAAGATTTAGATTTGCTACATTTTATTGATTATTAGCAATACATCGCAGTTTGAGAACAATCGTGATAGTCTTGATCTTTAATAGTTTTTACTTGCGTTTTTTCTAACCTGTCTTATTATGAGATCCTACAGAATTTCACTTGGGATTGTGTGCTCATTACAGCAAAATGTGAATGCCAGGAGTCTTATTTAAACTGATGTTCTGTTGAATAATTAGGCTCCAATAGTGTGCCACACAAGTTGAAATAAATAGCTGTATAATAAGTGGAATTTCAGATAAGCAGAGCTGCAGCACAATGATCATATTTTGCACAAAAAGCAAGTGCAACATTTTATTGTTACTGTACATTAACATACCGGGTTTTACAAACATGCTAAGAATGAAAAAAATACTTTAATCAGAGGGCAATTCCCTTGAATTGAGCTTCATAGTTGAAATTTACTTCTACAGGTAAAGCAGTAAAATGTCAAAAGAAGTATAGAAACCATATTTTTATTAATACTATTCAGAAGGTATCTGTGTGTGTCAGGAGTGAAAATATATTACCGTTAAATTATTAGACCAAGGTACACATAACAAACTACACATTCTAGCAGAATTAATAAGGACAAGTCACTGATGCTTTGATGGAAAGGTATTATTTGTTATTTTCAATCCCTGCTGTTGACATGAAAAAGTTTTGAACTTGTACTAAGTTTATTAACAATATTTTTTATGAAGAAATACCAATGCGAGGAAAATTGAGGAAAGGAAAGGTTTTCACATACAGGACAAGATTCTTACTTGCAATGTTGTTTTTTATACTTTAAACCCATCAACTCTTTTCTATGGAGAATTTTAATCCTATATTCTTTCAGGGGAAAAAAAGGCTAGACCCTGGTTTGTCATCCAAGTTCTATTCATGCTGTCAAAAGGCATACAAACTAATCACATGGAAAAAACAAGAGGGGCTACCACATTTCAAGACCATTTTTAAGTTTGACAGTCAGAATGCTTCACCAAGAACTTTCTTCCCTGACAGATGTCACTTAAAATTGGAGAAATACTTTCTAATAAAAATGGTGCCATATGAACAATCTGAATCATGTCCATAGAAGTGAGTTGCCTTGCTCTAATGAGCCCCTATGGATCTCCCTGATGCAGCTGTATTGACATGCTCACTTAAGCTAATACACCTAGAGCAAGATGCCTTGGTGCCTTGAGCACTGACAGTCTGGGATACTGACAGTGTATCTTGCTTCAATCTTCAAAGAAGAAGTGATTAGAATGTTATCATTACCATTCGAAACGTGATTTTCCTATTCCCTCCTGGCAGAGGTGACATATCTGTGAGATGTGGCCAGCAGATCGCAGCAGCTAAAGCCACTTCAAAGCTTCCCTTGAAATTTTTTTCGAAATCATTAGAACAATGTGTTCAGATCAACGCAGATAGGACCTGATGTGAAGGTCAGGCACATTGCAATAACAATCTATACTAATTAATCTGGTTCTTCAAATAGTGAGTGTACTTGTTTTGGATAAATTATACCGATTATATTTTATTTTTATATTATGTAAGGTAAATAAATCCTGTAAGGTTTGTAACGTGGTTTTCAAAATAAAATTAACCGCTGACAGAAAACACCAACATTTTCCAAACAAACATAGATACCTAACAACAAACAAGGATGCACTCACCTCTTCACGCAATTTTATCAACTGTGAACGCACAGAAAGATGAAAAGGAAAGAAATGGCAGGGATGAAACATCTGTCATACAGTTGTGTATAACATTAACTATGACAATTTATCTGTTTACATACTTCGTATTAGGAAATCATAGAAGAACCTCTTTAAAGACCCTAAAAAGGCTCATGCAAAGAGAATTTGCAAAACCATATTTTGAAAGAACAAAGATTAGTTTTTGTTTTGTCAACACAGACTGTTACAATCATTTGTCTCTTATTTAATACGCGAGAGGTATGTTTACGACAATCTTCAAAGAAAGTAAGGGGCTTCGTAGCAATAATTTTAAAGAGCCAAAGAGAATACAGATTATTTCAAGTCCATGATTCATAAAACTAATTGTAACTATCTATTTAACTGTTAAAATTAAGGCAAATCCTCCACGAAGCCAGGTTAATTAAAAAATATATCTCAACAGCATTAAAGGACCAATTTTGATCTCTTTTAATTTTTTAATTCCTTGAGGTAAAAATTTTACTTTTTTAAAAAACTTTTAAAAATCACGAAATTCAAAATAGGAAAAGGACTGTATTTTAAGTAGAAAGGAGGTCAAAATGCACAGTAATAGGGAAAGCAAATGAAAAGTACCTCATCTCAAGATATTTTTGGTAAACTACCTTTTAGAAATAATAATAATGATATTCCCTTAACAGAAATACTATTCAACAAAATGATTGTCGAATTGTCCTTTACTTCACAAAACAACGCTTTTATTTTTAAGTCAACACCTCAAAATGGCCAGAATGCTCAATGGGCCAAAGTGCAAAACTAAGTAGAAGAGAGGATCCGCGTTCTGGTCATAACCATGAGTAGTAAGAAGCATGGCGCAGCTGTTTTATAAAAGAATCCAAACAAAATGCACTCTATCTTGTTTGTGCTGCCTGGCTGATTTTAAACCTTCTCCATGGATTTGAGGATGATTTTGCAATGGGCTTTAGGTTTTGTTTTGTACCGTGCCGAAGTACGCATTGATTCATATTAACAAATAGAGTATTCAACAAGACAACGCTATACAGGAAGCGCTATACAGTCTGAAATTTTCCGATTACATTTTGCATTTCCTTCATTATCATCATTAAGAACAGGATCCTGCCATTTCAGTTATGATAATCATGGGCTTTTCAAACAAAGATTTTCAATATGGTATTCGATACAAGTAGTAATCTGTTCTTTGTAACCTGAAAAATCTGGTACGCGCTGGTTTGAACCGGCAGAATCTCTAGTGGCCAGACTGCTGCTGTGACTGAAATCGAAACTGCGCCGCAGTATGTGAAGACCACGTGACGCACAAAACTACAGAATTATGAAAAGCGATAACGCCAATTCCTTCTCTGCCTGCATACAGATAACGAATAAATGCTGAACTCTATTAAATGTCCTTTACACATTATCGCTAGGTGAACACACAATTTTCAGAACTTATAAAGGTTTGCCATTCATTTCGTTATAAATCCATGCCATGCAACTAACAGATTTGTTGCTCATAATGATCTGTTCTGCCAGGGCTATATGAGATGATACTGACCTCCTTTAGATCTACGGGAATTAAATTGACCGGCATCAACCCCTGCCCTAAAACTGCAGTCTGCTCTATTTCTTGCATAGTAAGCCCCCATAGCATTATCGCTAGAGATCACAACTTCACAGACCGCTGCCATATTACTTGAATTAATAAAATAAACAAACTTGTAAGCAAACTTTGACATCTTGAAGATTTTGCTCTAAGCTGGAAATTTGTTCCTGAAATAAAGAAAAATCTCGAATAAAATTTGGAGGGTCTTCTGGTCTTCGATGCACTATGATTCAAACAAATGGTTTAAATCAGAGGTTTGCTGTTGCTTAGCATTAAACAATGTATTTCCACTTGAGTTGCTGTTAATGCTGTTAGTGAGCAGCTTGAGAAGACGTACTAGTTGCTGACCTTCATCACCCTCAAGCCACCCACAAGGGTATGCTGATTAGTGGCCCTACCTGGTTCTCGGTGGTATTCCCATCATCCCCTAGGAGCTCATTTCGCAGGTTTACCTCATCACTGTAGGCGATCCGTGACCTTTTCTAGAAACGAAAGGAAAAGTGCAAAACTTGTGTTAGAAAGTCTCTTACGAATTACTATAAGCATAGACTTCCTACAGCAGCAGAGCCCCCTTATGGATCATCCACACAAAACAGATTCGCTTTAGCAGTATGTATGAAAACTGTTTCTGAATAGGTGCATTGGTAGGTCGAGAGACAAAGGACTTAGCTTCCAGGACTCAACAAACAAAAACACTGCAATATTCATCTGATCAACCCACTTTAAGAGAGAACTATTTAACTATTTTCAGCATTTATCGTACTTACCTTCAGTTATGGATGAATGAGTGGTATTGCAAAAATATTTTTTTTTTATTGGCGTTATACTTTGTGAATATACAAACCTTACAAAAGTACTTTGTTCACAATATGACACAAGTAATTTATATTTGATCAAATGTAATTCTAAGTCTCCACAAATACAGCATATCTGCAATATATTATGTTAGTTACTCAACCTAATGTATGAAATTGCACTTTTCTTAACGAATCTACTTGACATTCAATCAATTGCAAAATAGTGGTTTTGAATTTATTCAGATTAGGAAATGGGAATCTTAAACATGAAGACTCCACAGAAATGATTTTGATGAATAACTTGGGCCAAATTGTTACATCAATTCATTTGATGCAAGCTGTTTTCATAAATGTTACTCAACACTATTAGAATTACCAATGGTTATGAAAAAGCAATTTTAGTATCAAAAATGGTATAGCGCAGACTATGAAGAAAGACCCTTTTGTGAAGCTTCCCTGGGAATCTGTACATTGTAAATCTATTGACAGTGTGACAGACATTGATGAGGCTGTTCGTTTTCCAGTTGAGTTTTTAAACATTGTGTCACCGCCTGATGTGCCATTGCATAATCCGGACCTAAAAGAAGGAGCTCCAATCATGCCCCTTTGGAGTTTGGATCAACTGATACAACGAAACAGTACAAGATTCTCAGTGCCAAAAATATCTACCACATGTAACTGAGGCTACGTAAATGACTGGTAATGTTGGGGGAAATGTCCTCATAGCTTGCATCACATCACATCACATCACATCTACCTTTTCAATTCAAATGACCAGTTCTTGTTTAACTCGGTTCTGCTGTGAACATTAACAATGGACAAGGAAAATCACAAAAAACGTTGTTGGACTTATTCTTGAGACTCAACGCTTTTCCCAAGGTCAGTTATATATTGGTTGCTCCAGAGTTGAAGATAAAAATAATCAATGTAATTTTTATACCGGATTCAAAAGAAAAAAGTAGTATAATATGAAGCACTTCAATACAGAAATCAAATAAATTCACATATTGTGCATAGGTACAAAACTACTTGAAGAGAACTGGATTAAATGTAAAGGAAATAACTGTAGATGCTGGTTTAAATCGAAGATAGATATTCAGTCTGAAGAAGGATCTCGACCTGAAACTTCATGCATTCCTTCTCTCCAGTTACTCCAACTTTTTGTGTCTATATTAGATTAAATGTAACTTTTGCTTACTTAATTTGGTATCCTTAATTCAATGATATAATTTGAACCCCTGAATTATATTATTCATGTAATAATTATATATGTAATTAGATTTTATTTCACTGACAAGAAGTATTAGAAAACTAAATTGTATGAAAAAATTGCAAACATTGTAATCACCAACATAACATCCAAAATAACCAAAACTGTTATGAAAACAACTACAAAAATATATAATCATAGGAACATTTGAATTCAGAGTAAGAGCAGGGAAATAGGCCCTAATGATTTAACATCCTTCCTGTAAGTAGGCCAAAATGGTAGATGCGGTCTGACCAGTGCCCTTTATAACTGAAGCATAACCTTCTGACTTTTGTATTTCTCTTGCAATAAACAAAAACATTCAATTAGCCAGGATATAGGTATTTGCTATATACTAGCCTTTTGTGAATCATGCATTAGGACACAATTTGTATCTCTCACCATTTGATTATCTTTATTTTTTCTTAATAACACAGACAATGTCACATTTTCCCAGAGTGTACTGTATTTGCCCTAAATATAGATCCAACAGCTGAACTCCCCCTTTGCTTTTTTGTTTTTTTTTAAGCTATCAGCAGCAGCACAAACCTAAATAGAATAACAATTCAGTTTATTTAGTATTAATTAAATAATATTGCCACAAAATGCTAGAGTAACACAGCGGGACAGGCTGAATAAGGGTCTTGATCCGAAACGTCACCCATTCCTTCTCTCCAGCGATGCTGCCTGTCCTGCTGAGTTACTCCAGTATTTTGTGTCAATCTTTGGTTTAAACCAGCATCTGCAGTTCCTTCCTACACATTAATCAATCAATAAGAAACTGTTGGATATATGATTCCTACAAGATGATTTAATCTCCAAACCATTGAAAATGAAAGTTGAAAAATATATATATTAACCAGCAAAAAGTACTCAGCATGTCAGACAGCATCTTTAGAGGGAATGGACAGGTGACATTTCAGGTCGAGACACTTCTATTAAATTCTATCTTTGTGAATTGAATTAAATGAAACCCTACAGCGGTTAACCATCTTTATTCAGTCAAAAATTGGCTTCCATCGTGATGCATCAATGAATCATTAATGTGCAGGAATTTTGGAATAGGTAAAATATTCATGTAAATTAAACTAAATTCCCTTCATCAGCTCTCGGCCATAACCACTAAATCACAAGGTTGTGAGTTCAAGGTCAAGCACAAGACTTGAGCCCATAATCTTAGTGCATTGTTGAGCGAATGTTTTGGATCAGTTGTTGGATCAACAGAAGATCTGTCAGCCTTATCACATGGATGCACAGGATCCATAGTATGGTTCAAAAAAGAGGCCTCTATTTTCCATCACCATAATAGTTAAAATGTCCAATTAAAATAAATCTAATGATTTATCCAAGTGCTGCATGTGATACACTATCTGCAGCACTTCTTAGCATTGATCACTCTTCAAATATTCGGCCATAAAACTCTTTGGGATGCAGAGAAAAAAATCAATGCAAAGGTGAATTATTTTCTCCTTCACAATTAATTCAAGTGTCTTCACCAGATCCTTTTCTTTCCTCAATGAATGTTGGCATGTTAAGCATAAGTATTATATTATACTAGGGTATCACAAAAGATAACAGTATCTTATAAACTCAAACTCATCAATTTATGTGATGAACCATGCATTCATTTCAATAACAAAGGGCATATTTCACTCTAAAGTTCAAAAAACACATTAAAATGAAATGGAGCAAAAATCTTTATATTTTGGAAATGCAAAACCAAATAGAAAATACTGAGAGGACTCAATATCAGGAGCACCTGAAGGGAGAGAAAAGCTCATGTTTCAAAAGGACCCTCCATCAGAATTGGAAAAGTGAGAAAACAATAGTTATTATGTAGATAGGGTGGTACAGAAATTGTACAGCATATTTTCCTTCATTGAGGCAATTTATACAAAACTTAGGAAGTCGTGTTACATCTCTATAAGACTTTGGTTAGGCCACATTTGAAGCATTATGTGCAGTTCTGATCTCCGCAATAAAAGAATGATGTGGAAACTTAGGAGAGTGCAGAAGAGGTTCACCAGGACATTGCCTGGATTAGAGAATGTTAGCTACACGAAGAGCTTGAGCCAATTTGATTGTTTTCTCTGGAGTATCTGAGGATGGCAGGTGACCTGTCAGAGGTATATAAAATTATGAGAGTTATAGATAAGGTTTTCCCATGATGAAATTGTTAAATATGAAAGGTAAACCTTTAAGGTGAAAGGCAGGGGGGAGTTTAAAGAAGATTTATGAGGCACAGATTGGTAGGTGGCCATAACGAGTTGCCAAGGGAGGTGGTGAAAGCAGGTATGATAGCAACATTTCAACATGTTAGGACTGGCACGTGAACAGACAGGGAATGTAGGGATACAGGTGCACAACCTTTTATCCGAAAGCCTTGGGACCAGACACTTGTCGGATTTCGGACATTTTCGGATTTCAGAATGGAAGATTTTTAGCGTAGATTAGGTAGGTAGCGCGGGCGGCTTGAAAAGTCTGGAGCAGCTGCCTCCTCCCCGGAGACCGGGAGAATCATTGCATAAATGTTAGTCAGTTAGTTTGGAGGGATTTTATGTGGTGGTGGTGGAGTAGGGTGAAGGGGGAAACTTTAATTCTTAGTCCCCTACCTACCTGGTCGGCGACTCCCAACCTCGCGGAGCTGGGGGCTCCGGCCGCGGGCGGCGCCGGTTGTAGCTCCGACCCCGGCAACTCTACCCCTGGCTGCGAGGCGCTCCAAATGCAGCGCGGCCCGTGGCCGGACGTCCCAGCTCCGAGAATGTCGGGAGTCGGCGGCATCGCAGCGCTGGGATACCAGCGGGGAGCGGGCAATGCCTTGCCGGGTCGCCGTGCGGCAAGCTCCGGAGCGCTGTGGCCGCCTTCTTCCAACATTCGCGGAGCGTCGCTGGATTTGGAGCCGCGGAGCTGGGGGCTCCGTCCGGCCGCGGGCGGCGCCGGTTGGAGCTCCGACCCCGGCAACTCTACCCCTGGCTGCGCGGCTCCAAATCCAGCGACGCTCCGCGATGTTGTGTGTCGGCGGCCACAGCGCTCCGGAGCTTGCCGCACGGCGACCCGGTAAGGCATTGCCCGCACCCCGCTGGTATCCCAGCGCTGCGACGCCGCCGACTCCCGACATTCGCGGAGCTGGGGCGTCCGGCCGCGGGCCGCGCTGGATTTGGAGCGCCTCGCAGCCAGGGGTAGAGTTGCCGGGGTCGGAGCTACAACCGGCGCCGCCCGCTGCCCCACCGGCCACAGCGCTGCGGAGCTTACTGCACGGCGACCCGGTAAGGCATTGACCGCTCCCCGCCTCTCCGACCAGGTAGGGGACTAAGAATTAAAGTTTACCCCTTCACCCCCCTTCACATAAAAGCCCTCCAAACTAACTGACTAACATTTAAGCAATGATTTACAGATGTTTAAGCGTCTCCCGGTCTCCAGGGAGGAGGCAGCCGCTACAGTAGTACAGACCTGGGTTGACCATGGGTCGTTTTGGGTCAAGTTTGGCGCCAAACGCGAGCTTTGGTGCGCAGACGACATCTGGAAAAAATGGCCGGTTTTCGGAGCTTTTCGGTTTCTGGAACTCCGGATAAAAGGTTGTGCACCTGTATAGATCATGTGCAGACTGACATGTAGTTTAATTTAGCATCATAATTGGTACAGACATAATTCCTGTTCTGTACACTATATGTACAGTACAGAACTGAAGAAGGATTATTTGATCACTTTTATTTACCACTTCCCCAAACTGCACCAAATCCCTGGAAAAGGTAACTATATTTTTACCAAGGACCAATTCTAACAATACAGAATTTCTTGGTGAAATTTGCACTGTCATTGAAACAGTATGTTGGCTGGAGGTGCTTGCTGCAGGCGCTGGCATTTTCCACTTGTTTTTCCTTCTCCATTGATAACTACAATTCCCTCGATCCAGGCGTTCTATGATGACTCTGGAACTGTCACTCTATGCGGCAATGTTACCATCTCAGGTAAATAGCACGAGACTAATATAAGCTGAGTATGAAAATGCTAATCATTCACAGATGCACTTCCGATTTTGAGTTTGTACATTTCCAGATGACTAGATCTTTATTTCTCATCTTCTAAACATGGACCTAGAGGGTGTGATCCAGGGGGAAATGGGCTTGTGCACTAAGAATGATATGGACACCATTCCTGTTGATTTTTAGCTCTTTATTCACATCATAACAGCAGAGGAGGAAAAGGCTAATTTAATATTTAACTAAAGTTGATTTACAACACAATGTTCAATCATCATCATGGCAATTAGTTTGGCTAGCTAATGCAACTATCATAGTGTTCTTGATCTGAATGTAGTTCCCAATTACTCTGCAATCGTCAGGCCATCAGCATTAATAAAGCCACCTGTGTTTGGATGTTTAGGGTTGTCATTCAAGTAGGTTTTAAGAAGCAGGAAGTGAGTGCACTTGCTTGAGTTAAGCCCCTGTCCCACTTTCCCGAGTTACTCACGAATTCTCCCGAGTTTTCCCCTTGATTCAAACTCGGAGATGCCCGCCGTAGGTACTCGGGGCTATTTTTTTTTACTCGTGGACATCTTTCAAACGTCCCTACTTACCTGATGCCCCGAGTACCTACGGCTGGCATTACGAGCTGCAACGAAATATCTACGGACTCCTACGGACTCGGTACGGACATTCTCCGAATTTGAATCAAGGGAAAAACTCGGGTGAATTTGTGAGTAACTCAGGAATGTGGGACAGGGGCTTTGCACTGTTGTGATGTGAACACTGTTGTGGTGTTTTTCCCACTTAGATTCAACATAAAGGTGGAGTGTTCTCCCCTCCCCCCACCGAGTGTCATGTAGTCTAACAGATGATTCCTCATCACATCTTTGATCTATCAAAATAGCTTTCAATGTTTCAGAGCATTGGAGGTCACAAAGAGGTTCATAAAAGTGTGCTCATAGTTTACAAAACCATCTTCAATGTGTTAGATAAAATTCAGCATCCAAACTATTTTATAACTTGCCCGACCATTAACTAATTTATTCAAGGATGAGTAGGTTTGGAATCCTATTATTTCGGACAAAATGTGTAAGAAAGAACTGCAGATGCTGGTTTAAATTGAAGGTAGACACAAAATGTTGGAGTAACACAGAGGGTCAGGCAGCATCTTTGGAGAGAAGGAATGGGTGACATTTTGGGTTGAGTCTGGGTCCCGACCCGAAATGTTACCCATTCCATCTCTCCAGAGACGCTGCCTGTCCCGCTGAAATAGTCCAGAATTTTGTGTCTACCTATTATTTCGGAATCGAGCGGTCCACGTTTGTGGAGATGCAAAGCAAGAAAACTGGCCAAAATCTCTTTGGATCTGAGGAGTCAGGCTTCAGATTCAGATGTGCATCTAAACATTTGTGTCTCCAGATTCAAATAAAAAAATTAAACATTGTACTGTCAATAAACAGTCTCTATAGCTCCAACTTTTTAATGTACTGAGCATATACCATCAAGGCCAAAATACTTGCCAGTCTTCACATCATTGTAAGCATTTTCTATTTCAGGTGCTGCTAGGTATCATTGAATGTCCCCTCTTTACATTCTTATTTTGTATCTATTGAAAATTTCTTGCATTAAAGTGATGGACTGCTTGGAAATTACCAGTCTTAAATTTGAATGTAAGAAATATAAATCAGCTTAATTAGTCTTGCAAATGTAATTATCATAAATACAAAAAAATATCCAATAGAAGAATTGTAACGGAAATGTTGCAGGCTGTCATGTCATTCAAGCACACAAAAGAAAAAAAAATCAGTATTTTATATGCTCACTGAACTGCAGCATTATCTCCCTGGTAATCTGTATTTCAGTAGTACAGATATTAAAATAGGCCAAATAAAGTTAGTCTGCAGCATTATAAGAAACTGAACCCATTTATGCATCAGCCATATCAAATTCAATTATTTAATAACTTACTATATTTCAACGGACATTTTAAATATTGCACTATATGCACCGCTATGGCAAGACAGCGAGTTCCAGATTATTTCTCCCTTTTCACCAAAATATTTTAAATAATATTGCCAAATTAAGCACAGCATTATTATCTTGGTCTACTGATAAAACAGGTCATCAGATTAGCACATGTATCAATAAAATATGATTGCCTTCCTGTATTTACACGCGCACAAACACACACATATCATGGCAAGTGTTCAACTGGCAGAGTAAGTAATGTCATAGGTTCACTACAGTATAGCTTCAACATTCATAACACATTTTATTAATAGTTCATGAGTTCTATACTTAGAGTAGTCAGTCAAACCAAGTATTCCACTGTTCAATGCCTTAGCTGTCAGTTGCTATTATCTGCTAATATGGCAATAATGTGCATAGCACATGTTCTTCACTCAATACAAAATCCCAAAGAAATGAAAAGTATGACAATTGAAGTCCAACCCTTAAGGAATCCTGTTCTAGGGGCATGTTAAATTAATACAAAATGGAAGGCAAGACAAAAAACCCACAATTACATTCTAGTGTTAATATGTTTAAAAAAAGTTTGTACTGCAGCATAATATATATATATATATATATATATATATATATATGAAACAGTTAGATTAGAAAATCAGTTCTCTCTTGGAAGACTTTATTAAGCAAATAATGACATTGAAAGTAAAAAATCTTTTGAAAGATAATGATTCAAATATGTACATAATGTCAGACATTGATGATCTAGAAAGCACATTAACAAATAAACATGGAAACATAGAAATTAGGTGCAGGAGTAAGCCATTCGGCCCTTCGAGCCTACACCGCCATTTAATATGATCTTGGCTGATCATCCAACTCAGTATCCCGTACCTGCCTTCACTCCATACCCCCTGATCCCCTTAGCCACAAGGGCCACATCTAACTCCCTCTTAAATATAGCCAATGAACTGGCCTCAACTACCCTCTGTGGCAGAGAGTTCCAGAGATTCACCACTCTCTGTGTGAAAAAAGTTCTTCTCATCTCGGGTTTAAAGGATTTCCCCCTTATCCTTATATTCCCCCTTACCCCTTGTCCTGGACTTCCCTAACATCGGGAACAATCTTCCTGCATCTAGCCTGTCCAACCCCTTAAGAATTTTAAACAAAAGCATGATACACTAAAATAAAAGCAAAGCACACAAACCATAAAAGAAGTAAGTCATTGTCTATTCCGCTTGACCATTTAATAAGATCAGGTCTGGAAAGACACCAGTTTTTTTTGTTTTTTTTAAAAGAGTTTGAAAGGTGTTTGACCTGCTGAGTTCCTCAATTTAACTTTTTGAATAATACAGTGCAACAGAGGAATATTTGGACTGCACCCACAGATGTTTGAAGGCAGAAAAATAGGTAGATAAGGTTCTTAAGGCTGCAGACATTTCTTGCCTTTATTGTCCCAGACTTACAACATGAGAGCAGAAAGGTTATGCCAGAACTATATAAAACAGGTCACAGTTATGGAACTGCATACAGTTCAGCCTTCTGCATCGTAGGAGGTATTTGGCGATACCAGAGGGGTGCAGAACAGATATGAGGAATTTGTCAAGGCTTTACCAAGAATACAGAAGAGTTTGGCTCGGTAAAGATGGTTTGGATCAGAATAAAAGTAGCAGAAGGGAAACTTAATTCAAGTGCATAATATGAGAAGATTCAACAGAGTGAAGAAAAATAACTTAATTCCTTATGCAGTGGTTTAAAAACTAGGAATACAAGAATTAGAGGGATAATGAGGAGAAATTGTTCATCCAAAAAAATGTTGGAAATCCAGCAAAATGTTGGACAAACAGCCTCACCACATTTAATCTCATAGACCAGTACTTTAAGCGCAAAACCGCAGAACTTCTCATGGAGAGAACGTTAGGATGCGCAAATTTTCTTAACTGTGATATTTTAATGGCTTCTCCATGTTCTGTAAGTTTCTAAGATTTTATGAATCTCCAGGTTAGGGAATTCAATGATTCGTAATAATACTTTGAGTAAAGATGTTTCTGCTCATCTCCCTTGACTCCCTTTGGAGTCAAGGGATCTGGGGAGAAGGCAGGCACGTGTTATTGATAGGGGATGATCAGCCATGATCACAATGAATGGCGGTGCTGGCTCGAAGGGCCGAATGGCCTCCTCCTGCACCTATTTTCTATGTTTCTATGTTTCATCTCAATCCTTCATGACTAATCATTTCTTTTGAAACCTAGTTTCAGTCTCCCATGTCTTTTGACCACTAGTTCCAGGCTCCCATGTCGGGGGAAATCACCCTTCTAGTATCTACTGTCAACCCTTTTACAAAGGTTTCAATAAGATAACCTTTTATTCACCAAAGCATAGGAAATATGGGCTTCATCAACCAAATTTAAAAAAAAAAGAACAATTCCTGATTAAAGATACCAGTCTAATGAACCTTTATAACTTATCTTCAAACTACAATTTCTTTGGGTTAGGTGATGAAAGTACACCTACCTCCTCATGTGAACCCGCTAAGGCCTTTATTACTAAGAATTCTTTACTCAGACATTACAGTCTCTTCAGAATAAAGACTAACATATCATTTTCCACTTCAAATACTTATTTTATGTATTATAATAGACATTAGATAATAAACGAAAGGTGCAGGAGTAGGTCATTCGGCCCTTCGAGCCAGCACCGCCATTCAATGTGATCATGGCTGATCATCCACAATCAGTACCCCGTTCCTGCCTTCTCCCCATATCTCCTAACTCCGCTATCTTTTTTTTTTGTGCTTTTTTAAAAAATATTAGAAGTACAGTAAATTACAGTAGTACAAGCCAGATATATATTATTACATTTATTGTACCCCTTCATTTTTTTAAGCTTTAAGGAAAGATAGAAATAAAGAAAGTAGAGAAAGTGAGAGAAAGTTGTGTTAGTGTGAAAGAGTGATCAATAATTTTTTTTAAAAAACCCATTAGTTAGAGAAAAGAATTAAGAAATAGACCCTAGAAAAGAAAGAAGAAAAAACCAAAAAAACAAAAGCTCTATTATGAAAACCGCGCAAAAGGGATATACCAACTTCGTATTTTTCCTTCCCCCTTACCAGATCCTGACACCATTTCTTTTTTGAAGTACTGATGCACCTTATTCTTGTAGTAAGTCGATAAATGCAGACCACGTCTTTTGGAAGTGGTCTGATTTGCCTACAAGGAGGAGTCTCATGTCTTCCAGGTGTAATGTTTCAAACATGTTTGAAATCCACATCTTTATTGTTGGTATAGGAGCGTTCTTCCAGAATTTAAGTATATAACTCCGCTATCTTTAAGAGCTCTATCTAACTCTCTCTCTAAAGCATCAAGAGAACCTGCCTCCACTGCCTTCTGAGGCAAAGAATTCCACAGACTCACAACTCTCAGTGTGTAAATGCTTTTCCTCATCTCCGTTCTAAATGACTTACCCCTTATTTCTGGACTCCCCCAACACCTGGAACACGTTTCCTTCCTCTAGCGTGTCAAAACCCTTAATAATCTTATATGTTTCAATTAGATCCACTCTCATCCTTCTAAATTCCAGAGTATACAAGACCAGCCACTCCATTCTATCAACATACGACAGTCCCGCCATCCCGGGAATTAACCTGGTGAACCTACGCTCCACTCCCTCAATAGCAAGAATGTCCTTCCTCAAATTTGGAGACCAAAACTGCACACAATACTCCAGGTGTGGTCTCACTAGGGCCCTGTACAACGGCAGAAGGACCTCTTTGCTCCCATACTCAACTCCTCTTGTTATGAAGGCCAACATGCCATTCGCTTTCTTCATTGCCTGCTGTACCTGCATGCATAGTTTCAGTGACCGATGAACAAGGACCCCCCCCCCCCCAGATCCCGTTGTACTTCCCCTTTTCCCTAACTTGACACCATTTAGGTAATAATCTGCCTTCCTGTTTTTGCCACCAAAGTGGATAATCTCAGATATCCACATTAAACTGCATCTGCCATGCATCTGCCCACACACCCAACCTGTCCAAGTCATCCTGCATCCTCATAGCATCCTCTTCACGATTCACACTGCCACCCAGCTTTGTGTCACCTGCAAATTTGCTAATGTTACTTTTAATCCCTTCATCTAGATCATTAATGTATATAGTAACTTTGTGAGTTGTTTGGAAATCAGCTCCGTTTTTCTGAATGCCAACTTTTTATTTCTCTATCTTTTTGAAATATATTTGTTTTTCTTTAAAATTATTTTTGATGGTGAAGCTTTAGATGTCTTCACATTATATACCAGCTGTCACATAGCTAAACTCCATATTTCATTTTCACTGTGCATCCTCACTGCATCTTATTTTTCAACCTAACTGACTTTCATGGACATTACTCTCGATCTTGGTAATCTATTAAGAACTTCAACATTCTTCATTGCATACAAACTTCAGTGGGCCAATATCATTTTGGTCACCAATCTTTTAAAAAAAAATAGCTTTGAAGCTTTTCTAATTTGCAAACAAAACCATCATATCTCGCTGATCTGTAATTGAAACTTTGTTTTGAAAACTCTTCGAACACCAAAAAACCTGGAAGTGTTTGATTGTTAAGAGTAAATACATGTAAGAATACTCAAATTACAATTTGTTGACAACTTTTCATTTACTGTAATTTTCCTAATAATAAATACTCACTAGTATCAGTGAAACTTTTAATACAATAAAATATTCAGAAGAAGAATTTTTGTGTTACCATGGACAGAATTGTTGAGATTATCTCAAGATGGTAGATCATAAATGCCACAAATAGAAATTTAACAGATCATGTGTTGTTTTTGCAGCACGTAATGTAGAGGCAAATGTAAAGGCACACACCGTCTCTTTTCATTTTGTTCAAAGAAACATCCCAAACAGATGCATTATATCATTTTTAATGCATTTTCTCCAATTCTTTGAGCTATATTCCTTTATAGAATTTACAGCATGGAAACAGGCCGATCAGGCCAACTGTGAACATGCTGGTACTAACCCCATCTATAGTAACCTCACTTTCCTGCATTAATTCCATATCCCTCTATACCCTGATCATCGTTCAAGTACCTGTTATATTGCTTTTCCGTTAAATTGCCTTTCAGTTAAATACGTAACTGGGTATACAATCTCTTAAAAATTGTCATGTAGATATTACCTAATTTGAGGAAGGACATCCTTGTGAGTGCAGCGTAGGTTCACGAGATTGATCCCTGGGATGGCGGGACTGTCATATGAGGAAAAATTGAAAAGACAAGGCTTGTATTCACTGGAGTTTAGAAGGATGGGGGGGGGGGGGGGGGGAATCTTATAGAAGCATATAAAATTATAAAAGGACTGGACAAGCTAGATGCAGGAAAAACATTCCAAATGTTGGGCGTCCAGAACCAGGGGCCACAGTCTTAGAATAAAGGGGAGGCCAATTAAGACTGAGGTGAGAAAAACCTTTTTCACCTAGAGAGTTGTGAATTTGTGGAATTCCCTGCCACAGAGGGCAATGGGGGGCAAATCACTGGATGGATTTAAGAGAGAGTTAGATAGAGCTCTAGAGGCTAGTGGAATCAAGGGATATGGGGAGAAGGCAGGCACGGGTTATTGATTGGGGACGATCAGACATGATCACAATGAATGGCGGTGCTGGCTCGAAGGGCCGAATGGACTCCTCCTGCACCTATTTTCTATGTTTCTATGTTTCTAATGCAGTTTGCAATATTAAACTGTCAATAAGTTTCCGTGTCAATTTTGTTTGATACAGCTGAGTAGCACACTATTGGGAATGATATGGCCCTTTAACTTGTCATGCCTCTAGGTAGCTAATAGGAAAGGCAACATTAATTTGATCACTGAACTTTAATGCTTGCATGCCGTTTTATATTCACTCTATATATCTTGAAACTCCGAGAGAAAAAAATCATTCCTCGACTACTCTTAGTTTTAATCATTACAAATTTCAAATAAAAATGAAATATTTCATGACAAGACAAAATTTATATTGAAAAAATAAACATGATTATTTAATGACTTTGATAGTCCTGGTCTTCCCACAACCTTAATTGACCTTATTCTAGATAGGTTCATCCAAAGGTGTGAATGCTGGTGCTTGTACAATGTACCTCCATTTCATAGGACCCGGTCAGCTGAATTCACATAACTTTTGGCAGTTTACAATTATTTAAAGTCAACCGCATTTTCAAAGGACAATTAATAATAAATCCTAATGGGCCTGTCCCACTTAGACGATTTTTAAGGCAACTACAGGCGACTAGTTTGTTGCCACATGTTCACCGGTGGTTGCTGGGAGTAGTCTCCCCAGTCGCGCATAAAGTCGCCACTAAATTGTCAACATGTTGAACATTTTTCGGCGACAGTGGATTTGACGCCAATGACCCTAGCTCGATGTAGGTGCTGTCGTAGGTTGTAGCCAGGATGACTTAGGTAGTCGCCGGTTTTTCGCCGACCTATTACGACTATGACAGTCGCCGGCAGTTGCCTAAAAAAATCGCCAAGTGGGACAGGCCCATAAAATTAATGTTTTCAAAACATAGATGGTGAGAAACAATGAAGAGAATATGCTGTATAGTAACTAAAAATTGGTAATACCCGTTATACAATTTTATTGAAAAGCTAAAATCAACAGATACTGAAAACCTGAAATAGATCTGAAAATTCTGGAAATACATAGGTCAAACATTAACTGTGATGGCATTTTCCTTTCTTCTTTCATTTTCATGTTCAGCACAGCTCAGCAACCCGAGACAGATTATCTATTCTCATCCTAATTACAGTTAATTTGCCGATCGATGTTGAATTTTGGAAGCAAATAAAATTTTAAAAAGAAAAATGGACAATGGTCACTTTAGGGAATGCAATGAAAACAATTGAGGGAAACACAATCATGTGGGAAAGAGCTGGGAATAGAGTTATTGTTTAAGATGAACCGATGAAGCTGGGAGTCTTGCTGCTAAATCAGACCATGCCACTTATTTGTAATTTTCATTTACAACATCACAAGCAAATCATTAATACATTAAATATTCTTTAGTAGAATTCGGACCTCAGACCATTGCATTAAAATCAAATGCATTGCAGTAGGTACATATTACAAAGATAGACACAAAATGCTGGAATAACTTAGTGGGCAGGCAGCATCTCTGGAGAAAATGGATAGGTGAAATTTGGGGTTGAGACCCTTTTTCAGACTTTGTAGGAGGGTTGAACTGGAAGCAAAAAATTCCAGGACATATCAGGGCTGGCAACAGATGACATCAGGCAGGGTAGTTCCAATAGGACAACGGTTGGCTGGGGTTGGTGTAATCTCAAGATGGATACATTGTTGCGTACTGCATGGTTAACCAACTTTTAATTTATATCTTTTAACGGAAGGGGGTGGGGGGGGGGGGGGAAACGGGAGAGAGAGTATTTGTATAATTTACGTAAAATTAGGGAATTCAACATTCATATCGGTGGGTTGCAACAAACACCCTGCCTGATGTCATCTGTTGTCGGCCCCGATCTGTCCTGGTCTTTCTTTTCTTGCTTCCAGTTCCACCTCTCTACAATCAATCTGAAGAAGGGTCCCGACCTAAAACGTCATCTATCCATTTTCTTCAGACATGCTGCCTGACCTGCTGAGTTAATCCAGCAATTTGTGTCTATCTTCAGTATAACCAGCATCTGCAGTTCATTTTTATTATAGTAGGTACATATTACAATCTGCTTTTGAAATTGATTCATTGTCAATGCACAACGAGGGCACGGACAACTTTCAGAATTGCCCGTTTAGCTTCTCTCTGGATATATATTACCTCTACATTCTGACAGAATTTGCATCATTCTAGAGATAATCTTTCATATTCAAATTAACTTAAGAAAGAATGGAAGGCAAAAACCATAGATTTAATCATTTAATTGTGAAAAATGCTGTTTTAATCTAAATTCTGCGAGAAAGTTTACTTCTGAGGGTTTTTCTGCTTCAGTGACACAAAGTTTCAACTCTTCCATTCTGAGCAGAATAGGCTAATAACAACATTTAGGTTTTACAAAATGCATTACCAAAACTAATTATATAACCGTTTATAATTACTAAAAAAAAGTTCAATACGTAATTACATCCTATCCACACCACATGATTGCTTGCAGTCATTTTTTGTCAGCTTTTGCCATATTAGAATTCCCAACATCCACTGCTATGAGTTTATTAATGTAAATGTAAAACCCTGTCATTACACAATCAATCCACTTGGTTAGTGCAATTTTTAAATATCCCCAATTATCCTCAGAAATTCCGAACTTTTTGGTCGCCATCTTGTTGAATGGGCAAATAAGCTTTGTTTTCATTATGTAGGTTGATCCTTTTTCATGTGTTATTTTCCTTAGTTGATTCACTTGGTCCATGTATATTTAAAGCCTTCAGGCTGAAATCTCACAGTTCAAGGTAAAGTACTTACCTAATCTTTCTACAAGACAAGCTTTTCCCTTGTTGATGGACAGTCAATTGCCCTTTCAGAAATACAACTCCAAAGATCTATCATCTGAAAAAGTGCTGTATGCTAGAAGGATTTATTAATTACATTATCAAGTTACTACCATATTGTGCCCACTGGCTCATATCAATGTGGGTCAACATCCTGTATGTGATCCCCTTAAAAGACAGAAGAAATGTTATCCCATTGAAACAAAACCTTGCATAAATCCAGTTACTGCCTGCGTAAGCACTGTCAATGTCAGAAGCATAATTTCTCTCTCCTACGTGTTTAGAGATGTAGCATGTAAATAACCATCAAGTCCTTGCCGACCATTGATCACCATTCACACTAGTTCTAGGTTATCCTACCTTCTTATTCACTCCCATTAAGGGGAATTTTACAGAGGCCAATAAACCTACAATAAACCTACAAACCCTCACAACATTTGGATGTGGGAGAATACTCCGAGCACCCGGAGGAAACCCATGTGGTCACATGGAGAAGGTGCAAGCTCCACACAGCCAAGGTCAGGATTGACCCCGAGTCCCTGGCATTGTGAGGCAGCAGCTTTACCAGCTGTGCCACTGTGTCATCCTTAAGTGTAATCCTACATGGAAGAGAGATGAGAGGCAAAGGCACCTTGTCTGGTGCTTCCTTTTCATGCCACTGTACCTTTCTTCAACAGACCTTCAAAGAAATCAAAGCCATAAAGGAAGTTGATGGCATGCTATTCTTAGTTTTAGTCTACAAGACAAAGTATGATCTACCCAAATAAAAATGTAATCTTAATAATTACACCTTCAGGAATGCAGATCTCCCATTTTAGTATATTACTACGTGCAGCTCCTAAAGAGCGATACTGTGGAAAGAACAATAATGTTTTGAAGGAGAACCAGAAAAGGTGTAATAGATTGGCTCCAATGTTGACAAATGTGGTTAATGGATTAGAGAAGCTGACGCTTTTTAACAGAAAGCTAAAGATAGATCTTAAGTAGTTAGGTAGATTGGTGAAGAAGATCAGTTTCCATTGGCTGAAAGTTCAATTCCAAAGGGGCACAGATATTAGATGATTGGCAAGGGAATTAGGGCCACAGGCTCAATAGCCTCCTCTACTCTGTTCTTGAACAAGCTCAATCCGTCATTCACTTCCTTGCTCTCAATTATTTAGAAACTATTTTGCCATTTGAATTGCACATTGCAATATTTTGATTGCAGAACAATTTCTTTAGTCATCTGAAATAAATTCAAATCTGGGAGAAAGAAAATCTTGAGTAGCCTCCATCATTATTCCTTGAATTCCTTCCTTTCCAGATCTAAGCTCATCAGTTTCATATTAAAATGTTGTTTTCCTTCCTCCACAATTGTCTTTGCTCCTGACTATATTATACTTCTCCCTTTAAATGCATTTCTCTTTTCATATCAGCCTTGCTGTAGTCTTGGAATGAAGCAATGAATACAAACAAAGCATTTACTGAGACTGTTCCCTCCGCAACTCCCTGGTTAACTCATCCCATCCCACCCAAACCACCCCCTCCCCACATACCTTCCCCTGCTACTGCAGGAGATGCAACACCTGTCGCTATACCTCCTCCCTGAACTCTATCCAGGGACCCCTTTCAGGTTATGCAGAGGTTCACTTGCACCTCCTCCAACCTCATCTACTGTATCCATTGCTCAAGATCGTTTCGAGGAACACCTTCGCTCAGCCTGCGTGAACCAACCTGATCTCCCAGTTGCTGGACACTTTAATTCTCCTTCCCATTCCTTCACAGACCTTTCTGTCCTCCATTGTCAGAGTGCGGCTAAACACACTTTGGAGGAACAGCATCTCATATTTTGCTTGGAGCTTACGGCCCAGTGGTATGAATATTGATTTCTCTCACTTCAGATAGCCCCGGCATTCCCTCTTGCTCTATCCGTCCCCATCCAAGTCGCACTAGCTTCTCATTTTCACCCTACAAACAGCTAAAAATCGCCTGTTTCCTTTATCATCTTTACTTTTTTTGTATATCTTTCATTCATTGTTCTTTATCTCTCCACATCACGGTCTATATATCTCATTTCCCTTATCCCTTACCAGTCTGAAGAAAGGTCTCGACCCGAAACGTCACCCATTCCTTCTCTCCATTGATGCTGCCTGTCCCTCTGAGTTACTTAGACTTTTTGTGTCTATCTGCAGTTCCTCCTTACACATTTACTTTCTTAACTGCTTGCTATATTTTCAGGTACAAAGATGCCCAAGGTTCTTTTGTGCATCAACATGTCTCAGTCATCTGTTAAATAATACTTTGCTTTTCCACCAAACTGGATTAGTTCACATTTTACTGAATAGACACACTCAGTCAATATATTTAAATTACCTTAAGGCCTATTTGTCGCTCCTCACAACTCACTACATTTATGTCATCTGTGTAGTTCCCTCACCGAAAATGTGTTTCTTATGAGTAATTTGAGCGCAAATAATGATCCGTTCGGTTTGTGATTATTGACATCTGCTATGCTGAGAAAGTTGCATTTGTTCCATTTCTCAGTTTTCCGCCTGGCAACCAATTTTGAATCCATGTCAATGTTTAACCCAATCCCATGTATTTAGTTTTCCATCAGACTCTTAAATGGGATTTTATCAAAAAGCTTTCTCATAATCCAAATACACCACTTCCACTGACTCTGCCTCACTGTCTCATCTTTACTATCAGGTACATCCTTAAAAAAAAAAACTCCAATAGGCATGTTAACATAAATCCTTTTTCATAATCCTGTTGATATTTCCAAAGTATCCTGTTATCACATCCTTAAAAATAGACTCCAGCATTTTCTACACCATTAATGTAAGGCTAATCCAACTGCTGTTTCCAGTCCTCTCCCTCCTCTCTCACTCGTTTTAAATAATGGGTTATTTTTGTCACCCTTCAATCTGTTCTACAAAGTATGGAATTTTGCAAGATGGCAACCAATGAATCCAGACTCTTTTAGTCCTCTTGGGATGCAGATAATCAGATTCTGAGGATCTTCTGCTCTTAAATATGATTAAATTTAATGTTATTACATTCCCTGGGACATTTTTTACATCGTAATAATTTCCTTTAATTCCTCCATTTCATTAGACTCTTGGTTCATTAATATTTCTCTGAAGTTAATTGTGAAGACAGCACCTCCTCTCCCCCATGGCTCTTGCCCCGTCTTTCCTCTGAGCTCACCCCTCCCCACATACGCACCCCTCTCCCCCCACAACTCCTCCCGCCCACACACACCTCTCCCCCCCCCCCACATAACCCCCATACCCACCCCCCCCCCCCCCACCCGCCCACACACAGGCACGGATATCGCTAACAAAATATGGAGAGGACCGGGGGACAGGGGGACACAATTTCTTGCACGCGCTGCACACATACCCACACACGCGCGGCTTCGGAGGCTCAATCCAGCGCTAAATGCAGCTCGAATCTGCCTGTCTGGCCGGGATAACCTACAGCACTGCCTGGACTGACAAGACACCAGCGCTGCTTCTCCGCGCTGGCTGTAAACCTGGGCCATATTTCCCGCAAGTCCAGGCAGGGCTGTAGGTTAACCCGGCGGGACAGGTAGAGGTGAGCTGGGTTTAGCGCTGCTTCTCTGCACTGGCTGTGGGTCTGGGGGCACAGTTCCCGTCCGATTCCCAACGTCTCTGGCCACCCCTGGGCGTGGGGGGGGGGGGGGGGGGGGGGGGGGGGGCACTCGGGTGGGGACGGGACAGCGTCATAGAGCCGGGATCGATCTTGGCTGTAGATGAGGCGCAGGTCTGTGCCGAGAGTGTTTTGGCACGTCTCCCTCCTCCAATCACCACGCACTATCCTGAGTCGCACACCCCCTACTTCCGCCTCTGACCGCCACCTCCCTCCTCTAATGATCGTGCTGAATCATCATGTCCCGCCCCCATTGCCTGCTGACCGACGTCTCTCTCATCCAATCGGCTCCCTCGATCATCAGTCCCACCCCCACTGTCGCGGAGATTTAACTGGATTTAAAAATCTGGATTACAAAAAATGGGGGGGGGGGGGGGGGGGGGGGATCGTTCCCCACCTCTCAAAACAGGGGGGGGGGGGCACGTGTCCCCCCTGCACCCCCTGGGATTTTCGCCCCCTGCACACACACACCCCCACAGCCCACACACACACCCACCCCCCCCTGCCCACACACACCGACCACCCCCCCTGCCCACACACACCGACCCCCCCCCCCCCACACACCCCCCCTCCCACACCCACATCCCACCCCCCCACAATCCCACCCTTCCCCACAACCCCACCTCCCCCCACAACCCCAGTTGCGAGACATAGATAATGTTGACAGTCAGTCTTTTTCCGCAGTGTAGGGGTGTCTCAAATAGATACTAGAGGCTTACAGTGAGGGGGAAAGATTCATAGGGGATCTAAGGGCGGTGGATGCATGAAACAAGCTGCCAGAAAAATAGAGACACAAGAAACTGCAGATGTTGGAATCTTAAGCAAAGCACAAAGCAAAACAGAAAGTGCTGTAGGAATCAGCAGGTCAGGCACCATCTTTGAGGCAATGGGCAGGTAACGTTTCAGGTCAGGACCATATGAACAATTAATTTCAATTAGGACAATTGTCCCCCACCCATCAATTAAGACTATTGCAGCAATTTCTTCCACTATCTCCACCCTCCCAGTCACCATGTTTGTTTCCCCGCCTTCGCAAACTAATTTCCCATCCCGAGTCCCTCATTTCCTTTTTATCCTCCCTCTTTTCACTCCCCCTGCCCCTTTCACCTGTATCCCTTCATCTGGTTTTACATTTCATTCCTGTTCTCTCCTTACCTGACACTCTTTAGGGTCTGTCCCACTTTGCCATTTTGTGGGCGATGACGGCCGTCAGTGACTGACACCCGATGTCCCCTGAAAACCGTCAAGTAGTACGACTCAGCTGCGTCAAGGTACATCACTCTGCGTCACCATGCATCATGAATTTCCATGCGTCACCATGGGCCAGGGCACGCGTCACTGTGCGTCAGCACAGGACAGCATGCGATAGCATATGGCAGCATAGGACAGCACCTGTGACGTCACAGCCATCAAGCGGCGTCAATGTAGTTCCGCCTGCGACACGATATGACAAGATACGACAGGTTGCGTCATCAGGGGTGCGTGACATCATTTGATTTACCAGCTTCCCTATAAAAGTGGACGCGCCGCGACGCATCTTGACGCATCATGACGCACGACAATGAATGGGTGGTGCGTGGTGATGCACGGTGACGCAAAATAAATTAGCATAGGCAATGACCATGTGTCACCATGCGTCACCCGTACGTCATCGTGCGAAAGGGCGCACAACATAAAATACGCAGATGTTGCGCGAGGATTTTGAACATTCCAAAATCCTGGGGTGGCAGGGATGCACCGCGCGCCACTACATGCATCACCACGCGTCACGGCCCGACCACGACAACCGCTTTTTAGGTTATCGCCTAAAATGTTGCCCAAGTGGGGCAGGACCTTTTGTCTCCTTTTGACCCCTAGCCTTTGTCACTTACTCTACCCGTCTGCTAATCAAAACCACCTACACCTGTATCCACCATCACATGCAGGCTTTATCTCCCCCCACACCTCTTGTCGAGCTTTCGCCACCCTTCAACTATCAATCAGAAGGGTCTTGACCCAACGCATTTGTCCATTTCTTCCACAGATGTTGCCTGAGCCGCTTAGTTCCGTTAGCACTTTGTATTTTGTTCGAGCAGCCAGAAGAGATGGTAAAGACAGGTAGAATCGCAATATTTAAAATTCAGGTACATGGACTGGAAAAGTTTAGAGGGATATGTGCCAAAAATAGGAAAATGGGACTGGCGATGATAGAGATCTTAGTTGGAGATAAAGCCTGCAAGTGATGGTGGATGGGCATCAATTTGGGTGCAGGGCAGTTTTCCAGATTACATATCTCTATGAATATATGAAACCCACGCTTGGAATTGAAATCCTTTAGTTTCCATCATAATGAAAGTATCTGCCATGTTATGGACACATTGTATTCCAAAGCTTTGTTCAAACACAACTACCTGTGAATGTTTCCAAGAATTCAATCAGAAATTTTAAATATTTGAAACCTGTTAAAGAAAATACAACTGCAATATTTTACTTCCAATTGTACAAAACAATTGTCCAGCACAAGGGAACTTTTATCAATACAAAAAAAAGAGCTGCAGTTTAACATGGAGGTCGCTAATCAGACCTCTGTCCAACATCCAATAGTTATTTATCTGGAATGACTTTAACTAGCTGACACTCTCCGTTGACATTTTCAGTACAATTTGAGGGAATGCCGGGTAAAAAAAAATTTGGGGGGTTTAATACATATTTTAAATGACGTGCAAGGCTAGTATGCAATATTTAAAACAACAAATGAAACTTTTTTTCGATACAAATGATATACCAGGTACTTTGCCTTCTTTATTATGGGAAACTTTTAAGGCATTTATGAGAGGAATTATAATTTCATATCAAAGTTTTCAAAACAAAAAGAATAAGACAGAACAATTGTTGTTAGAACAAGAAATCAGACAGTTACAGTTGGATAATGCCAAAGATTCCACTACAGATAAACACAATAAGATAATATTACTGAAATTTAAACTTAATCGAATTTTAGCGGCAAGAGTAATAAGACTATTCCAAATTACAAAACAGGAACATTTAGCTCGCCAATTGAAAAAAACAAGAAAAGGAAAATACTATAACCAAAAAATTAAATCAGAGAAATCAGAGAAAGGTGAATTACTAATACTACCTAAAGATATTAATAATAGATTTGCCCAATTTTACCAATACTTACTAAAATTAAAATAGAAGATAGTAAAATATTTTTTTTTCTAGATAACTGTAATCTTCCAATACTGGACCTTTTGGAACAAGAGGAACTAGGAGCTCAAATTACAATAAAAAAAATAGGTGAAACAATAAAATCGCTGAAAAATGGTAAGACACCGGGACCAGATGGTTTTAATAATGAATTTTATAAAAAATTTCATGAGATAACGACCCCTTATTGATTTAATGTATACTCCCATGCTTTTAAAGAGAACAAACTACCTGAAACACTAACAGAATCAACTGTTACGCTTATTCCAAAAAAAATAAAGATTTAGAAGATCCAGGCTCGTACAGAGCTATATCACTTTTAAATACAGATCGGAAAATTTTAGCAAAGATTTTAGCAAGAAGATTAAGCAAATATATTAGTAAATTGATAAACCCTGATCAAACGGGGTTTATACCTAAAAGATACTCATTTAATAACCTGTGACGCCTGTTTAATATAATGTACTCGCATAAAGTAGAGGAAGAAGATATATCAATTATTTCTTTGGATGCAGAGAAAGCATTTGATCAGGTAGAGTGGCAATACTTATATAAAGTACTACAAAATTTTAATATGGGAGAGAATTTTATAACATGGGTAAAATTATTATATGATAAACCGATGGCAAGAATTTTAACTAATAACATGTTATCTCAATCATTTCAACTATCAAGGGGTAATAGGCAGGGATGTGCACTATCACCCCTGCTATTTTCCCTTATGATAGAACCCCTGGCTGAAAGTATAAGAATTCATCCGAATGTTCAGGGCTATAATACCAGGGACTCAAAGAATAAAATCTCATTATATGCAGACAATATACTTTTATATATTACAAAGTCACAAACGAGTATACCAAATTTATTAAACTTAATAGAGGAATTTGGGTTTTTTTCTGGATACAGAAAATTTTAAATATTTGGGTATTCAGTTTACTAGAAAATATAAAGCATTATTCAACGCTAATTTCATACCTTTATTAAATAAACTTAATACGCTGATTAAATTTTGGAAAACACTTCCCTTATCATTATTTGGTAGAATAAATGCAATAAAAATGATCTTCCTACCACAATTACTATACCTATTTCAGTCTATACCGGTATATATACCAAAATATTTTAAAAAAATTAGATTCTAATATTACTAATTATATTTGGGACTATAGATCACATAGAATCACAAAAAAACACTTATGTAAACCAAAAGAGGTCGGGGGACTTTCACTTCCGAATTGTATGTATTATTACTGGGCAGTGCATATTAAGAATATGATTTATTGGTTGGATAGTTCTACCCAACAGACAGAATGGATAAAAATGGAGAAGGAGGATAGCCATCCTTGTAATATAGGAACGATCCTCTTCTCCCCAAAAAAACTAAATAACACAATATATAAGAACCCAATTATATATGGTACAATAAGAATTTGGAAACAAATAAAATTATCTTTAAAATTAAGAAATCTATCACTGTTAATGCCAATAGCGAATAACCCTTTATTTAAACCATCTCTTATTGATAAGACATATAACCAATGGGAAAGTCTCGGAATTAGAAGGATCGGGGATATGTACGAAATGGGAAACCTACTATCATTCCAACGACTACAATTAAAATTTAAATTGAAAAACAACCAATATTTTAAATATCTTCAGATTTGCGATTTTGTGAAAAAATATATACAAAAGGATATCAAAAAGTAACTCCTGACTTATTGGAAGAAGCAATGAATATTGAAGCTGACTCACAAAAATTAATATCATATTTATATAATAGTATTCTAAATATAGACCTACCATCGACAGAGGTACTTAGAGAAGAGTGGGAATGGGAATTAATGATAAAAATTACGAAGGTTAAATGGGAAAAATACCTGATATATATTCACAAATGTTCAATTAATGTAAGACATAATCTAATTCAATTTAAAATTGTACATAGATTATATTATTCAAAAACAAGATTGAACAAATTTTATCCAAATATATCCGCCACTTGTGATGAACGTCTAGCCCAAAAAGCAACTATAACACACTCCTTAGTTTCCTGCATAAAACTTTATAGATTTTGGAATTATATTTTTGAAATATTTACAAAATTATTCAAGACAAGAATGGAACCTAATACTGAAATGATTATATTTGGTGTAATGGAAGATGGGAATAAATTGAACACATCTCAAAATCTAGGAACTATGGTTTAATAATAGCAAAACAATTAATACTTAAATTTTGGAAGGGTACATCAATACCAACGCTTAAAATATGGATTGCAAGTATGTTGGACACCGCTCATCTTGAGGAAATGCGATTCCTCCTAATGGATAAATCAGATCAATTCATAACGAGTTGGTCTCCATTCGTCGTTTTATTGGAATCATATGGTGCAACACAATTGTAAAAAATAACTGTTTCAGGACTGGATGAGGGTTGGTCAAGATTATAAATAATGATCTCCTTTTCTTTTTTATTTTATTTTATTTTCTCTATTTTCTCTCTCAACTTTCTTCATTTACTCGTTTTCTTTCTTCACACACTATATTTCACATCTTTCTATTCTTTACTATCTAACTTCTTTTTCTTATTCTAATCTTTTTTCAATGTAACAAAAAAAAAAGTTGTACATAAAATGTATTATGAAAATATATATTAAGCACTTTGGTGCCATATGACTGTACTTACTTCTAATAAAATAAAATATTAAAAAAAAACAAAAAAAACCAGCTGACATGTACTCTATCATTAATCCTATACTGTATCGGGGTTACATCTGCGCCCGAGTGGTATTAGAAAGGGACTAAGCGCTGTCCACAGGCACCCTGAGGGATTTCCCGGACCGTTGTGCACTGAATGTATTGGTGTTGAATGTATCCTGGACAAGGATTGTAATATAGTTGTTTAGTAGTACAGGTGCACAACCTTTTATCCGAAGTTCCAAATAACGAAAACCTCCGAATAGCGACATTTTTTCAGTCCTTGAAGAAATGTCCTTGAAAACGTTCACCGAGGGCGGCCCGCAGAGGTGACAGCGGAACCTCCGGTCGGTCCTCGAAGAAAGGGGAACTAAATCCCCATTCATAAAAGAGAAGGTGAGGGTATATTGCGCAGGAGGGTTAATAATTGACAATCTGCTGCTGCCTGCCCGCTGAGTTAAAAAGTTCCCACGGTAGACTCACGATACACAGTGTATCGTGAGTCTTGCATGAGAACTTTTTAACTCAGCGGGCAGGCAGCAGCAAATTGTCGCTCCCTTAAGTTTCACCCCACCTACACCCCTCTGCTTCCCGGCCATGTGTGTGACCCTTTCCCTCCCCTCTCCAGCTCCCCGCCCATTGCACCGGCACGGGGGCTTTGCACGTCTTCACGTCGGAGCTAGTGCCAATCACTGGAGACGTCAGGACCAACGTGACTCCGGCCCCCAGGCCCACTGCAAACACGGAGAACCCAGAGACCCACAGCCAGCAGCAGCCCAGCCCCGTTCCAATTCCAGAGGAACACGCTCTCCGCTGTCCCCGTAGAAGCTGATGGCTCGGGCTGTGACGTCTCCGGCCACCCCCCTGTACAGGAGCTGAGACTGGGAACTGTGGGGTTGTTTGCAGTTGCAGAGGGAGGGGGCAAGGGCGGTACAGTTCCCAGTCTCAGCTCCAGTCCAGAGGGGTGATCGGAGACGTCAGGACCAACGGGACACCGACTGCAAGCACGGAGATCCCATAGACTCACAGCCAGCAGCAACTCTAGCCCAGCCCCGCTCCAACTCCAGAGGAACCCGGGTTGCGGATGAGGGGGTGCAGCTCGGGCTGTGGGCGAACTGCCACTTGTCGCTGTAGCGGCGCATCAGGGAGCGGGTTGCTGTTGGTCCTGACGTCTCCGGCCATCCCCCTGGACAGGAGCTGAGAGACGTCAGGACTACCAGAAGCCGCTCCCTGATGGGCCGCTACAGCGACAAGTGGCAGTTCGCCCACAGCCCGAGCTGCGCCCCCTCATCGGGACACCGACCCCCAGGCCCACTGCAAGCACGGAGATCCCAGAGACTCCCAGCCAGCAACAACTCTAGCCCAGCCCCGCTCCAACTCCAGAGGAACCCGGGTTGCGGATGAGGGGGCGCAGCTCGGGCTGTGGGCGAACTGCTACTTGTCGCCGTAGCGGCCCATCGGGCAGCGGATTCCACTGGAGTCGGAGGGACAGGGAGACACAGCGGCTTTTGAGAATGATGGGCAATCACTTCCAAAGTTCTGCCCACACAGTCAGTACACCTCTCCTACACTTGTCTCCCGCACTAAGATTATCTCGCAGAGAATGATCCCAGCCTAACCCTCCCTATTCTCTCCTATTCTGCAAGAAAAAACTACATTGAAGACTCAAACTCGCGATCGAGTAACTGCCGGGATCGAGGCGCAAACTCGCGACCTTGCGGATATGAGCCGAGCACTCTACCACTGAGCCAGCCGTTAAAATCTACGCTAAAAATCTTCCATTCCGAAAGCCGAAAAATTCTGAATTACGAAAAGTGTCTGGTCCCAAGGCTTTCGGATAAAAGGTTGTGCACCTGTATACTTGTTGTGTCTTGTCCTATGGTGGTGGGTTCTGTTTTGTTTTACTGTGTTGTAAATACTATTTTAATATTAAAATAAATATTTTTGATTTAAAAAAATACTGTATCTGTGAGTACCACATGGAGGGTGGTTAAACGGTACTTATGTGTTCTTAACTTCGAAACAAAGTTAACAGTACAGATATATTTCTGCAAAAAGATATTTACAATTTTTGAATTTAGCACTGTAAAATAAAAAATATTTTTTTTCTACAGTTTCAACATATTTTAGTTTTCTACAAGGGATATTTTTTAAATCATCATCAAGCCGGCTCAGATACACAAGTTGCAATACTATCTATACTATTATGATTTAACATTTAACTAACTCCCGCCCAATAGGCTTGACAATTTAGCATAGTTTATTTAAAGATTATTCAGTAGGTTACAAAATCAAGATGTCTATCAAAAAGATAATTCTGTTGCATATAACACAGTGAAGACCAAAGGGCAACCCCTATACAAATAATCTAACCCATCACATTATTTATAAATTGTCTCATATTGCAGATAAATGGTGAACTATCAGATACATCCTTTGGATAGTGGAAAGATACATTTAACTAGAGTAGAATCTAATCCAAATCCTTAATTTGGGGGTATTTTGTTCCAATTACATTTCTTTAAAGTATGGACCAATTTGTAGAGGTTTTAGAGATGGACTCTTCTCTTCACAAAGCCATTGATAGGCTTATGTACATATCAAGCTACCAGGCCAATACCCAAGTTCTGGGGGTACAAAAATAATTCTTACAAAATATTCTCCAATGTAGAATTAAGTACAAATGCCATCTGTAGGAATCAGTATTATTATCATGTCTGATATTTTTAGATTTAGTTTTTATCTGCCTGTATTTTTGTAGGTGGGATTTGATACGTAGTAGGGATGCGTTCTTCTGTTAGAGGAGTCTGGCGCAGACTCTCAAATTAGAAGTTTCAGTTTGGTGTCGGAGAATGAGGGGAAATAGTTTTCTACCATGATCACGACACACATGTTACGAGACGACATTCCTTTATCAGAAGAAGCTTTTATGTGATTTATATGATGTGAATGGAACAGCGATTAAGAACGGAAAGTTATGAGTTATTTCTTTGTTTCGTATTACTTCAATAAAAAAACAATTAATCAAGAAATCTGGAAGATTCATTTTTGCTGTCTTATGTGTGTTGTGAGTGCATTAGGCTACACCTTCAAATCATCTCTGATAATTAATAGCTATCGGTTGGACTTTGAGAACGTTGTAAAAACTGCCATTATATCATCATACTATTTTCAAAACAGCTACAATCTTGATTGGCAATTGGCATTGGCCATCCTAGCAAACGTAGCAAACCCTGTCCACATAAATATTCTGACAGGTGACTAAGACATGCCCCCATACAAAGAACCACCAGAATATTTCCAGCTAAATAGAACCAAATCCAAAACTGTCATACATTTGCAGACATACAAGGAATTTAGACATGAAAACACATCTTACAGTCTAGCTTTTATCCTGGGTAAAATGTTTCTCAGATCATGTTCCAGACTTAACCTGGCACAGGATTCCTCACCTCAACAATTTTAATGGAGATTGGGAAACTGCGAATGAGGCAAAGTGCATATCGCTTTCTTTACTTTTTTTTAACTTTTCTTTTGGTATTTAAGAAAATGTAATTCTTAAAACTATTTGTTCAATTATTACCTTATTTTTTTTGTTGTTTTTATATTCCAGCCACGTTTAAAAATCATTATAGGTTTACAACTGGCCTACCTGGATGACAGCCTTTGCCCGATATTAAAGCTTTCAAAGTATTTCAATCTCTGCTTCCTTGTCATCATTGAGACTCTGCTGCCAGTGAAGCCACACCATTGTAGTCCATGAAACATCAGACTATCTCTGCAAATAGACACAAAAAGCTGGAGTAACTCAGCGGGACAGGCAGCATCTCTGGAGAGAAGGAATGGGTGATGTATCGGGTCAAGACCCTTCTTCAGACCCAACCGTGATGCTGCCGATCTCCCCGAGTTACTCCAGCTTTTTGGGTCTATCTTAGACAGGGCCGGATTTACGTATAAGCTTCACAAGCTTAAGCTTAGGGCCTCAAGATCTAGGGGGGCCTCGGCAAGGTCGGATTTACCCATTGGCTTCATAGGCTGAAGCCTAAGGCCTCAAAATCGAGGTGTTTTTTTTTCCCCAGAGTAAAAAAAATCCAGAGGAAAAAAAAATTGGAGCGCTATCAACGTTTCCACTTTGACGGAAATTACCCGAAATTCTGGTTCCGGCCCGCTGGAAGTTTTGGGGAAGAAAATTGTGACCATCCATGCCTGCGCAGTTGGGGGAAGCCGGTAACGCAGTAGCGACGCAAAATGACACTGTCACTCCACGCGTGCGCAGTGGGCCCGGACAGGTTCTGATTTCCATTTGCACTCCACACAATCACCTCGATGTCTCATGCCTACCAAACATCCTAGGTGTCTACTCCAGGTAAGTAGTGGAATATTGCGTTGTGGGAGTGCCCGTTTCCCTTGGCCGGAGGGAGGGGGGCTGTAGTGTCTGCGGCGCGGAGTCTGAGCCTCGCTGCGTGGGAGGGAGAAAGAGGGGGAGGGAGGGAGGGAGAGGGAAAGAGGGAGACAGAAAGGGGTTGAGACAGAGAGAGGAGAGAGAAGTAGAGGAGGGGAGTGGGGGAGAGAGAGGGGGGGAGGAGGGAGGGAGAGGGAGGGGGAGAGAGAAAGAGGGGAGGGAGAGAGAGGTGGAGGGAGAGGGAGGGGGAAAGGGGAAAGGGGGGGATTATCTTTAGTGAGAATGCAAAAATTAAGGTAGGTTTCAGAGTAATTATATTTTTCCATATGAATAATATCAAAGAATTTGAACTTTATTTTCCTTGATAACAATATTGAAAAATATTTATTGTTTGTGACTTTCATTTGGCATCATATTTTTTAATGTGCACACACTAACACAGTCAAACAGTAACAGGCAATCAAATCAACACACAAAACATTTTCTAAAAAAAAGTTTTATTTACTGCAAAAACTTACAGTATTTTATTTGCAGTGTTTGCATGCTCCTTTATAACATTTTACATAACATTTTACAGTACAACTGTATACAACAATGACCCCAAACATCCCATTCCAACCACTCATTACTCTCGACTCAACCAAAATTATTTCTGAAATATTAATCATAAATTTGGTGCAAGAATGCTCCAAAATAAGGCTCAGAATGCACCAGAGAGCATCTAAAACCCCAGAGCTTCCAGGGCACGTAAGCGGGCCCTAGACCCCTGCCGCAAGGGTCTTTGAGCTTCGCGCTTGTGATATGTGCTGCGTGCACTTATTTCACATAACATTTTTGTGATTCTGACATGCCACCACCTTTTCAAAAAGCTTTGTACGGGCCTGGTGTGTAATATTTTTGACTGTTATAGGCCTTTCTTCCATATGCACTATAGTCAATTTTCCTTGCCCTCCATTTCAGAATGTGTTTTAAGCCAATAACTTGACACTAGCACTGGCAATAAATAAAAAGCGCAGCTTTCCAGCCCTTATCTCATTAGCCACGTTCGGCTGCACATCGGCGTCAATCTGGTGGACTCTTCCATCTTCCCCTCGTCGTGGGGGTGGGGGTGGGGGATTGGGAGGGGCCTCACAAGTAGAATAGCCTAGGGCCTCTCTTCATCTAAATCCGGCCCTTAAACCAGCATCTGCAGTCCCTTCCTATGCAGACTATCTCTGCAGTTCCACACATGCAAGTCTGATAAGAATAGTCACTGAGATAATGCAGATAGTTATTCTGAGTGATGGGTCCAGTGCAGCACGATTCAGACCAGTAAATGCACTGAAAAAAGTTATTAATTCAACAAAATTTGAAATGTATCTAAAACATTGGGAAACATTTAAAAGTTAACAGTTTAATTTGATCATCTAAAATGTAATTGTCTAAAATTGCTCCACTAAAATGAATGGAATTGTTGAAACCAAAATAGGGTTTTCAACCCTCAAGTATTAACTCTGTTTCTCTTCCCATCAATGCTGGTTGACCCGCTGAATGCTTCCAGCATTACTTGTATTCATATCAGAGTTCTAACATCTCTATGTTCTCGTATATTTTCATCCATACAAGTAAGCCAGTGGCAGGCTTCAAAGTTTATCGAGTGGGTCATTTCCAGATGTTATTACCAAATACATTTATCCTTGGAATTCATTTGGGGGAAATTATTGACAAGATCCTGCCAGAAAGTAATTTCAGCCCCACCGTTTCTATATATGTTTTGAGTATCTAACAATTACAAATGAAAATAAATGCATTATATTCTTATTTTGAAGATAATCAAAAGTTTAACACGAGCCTTGACCAATATTTGAACTTATCTGTCACTACTTTACAAGTATTATGATCCAATGAAACACTTAGCACATGCTTAAAGTAAATTGTGAATCTCTCTCCCTCTTTCCATATCTCTCTTTTTTTCTCTCCCCTCCCTCACCTCCAAATTCATAGGTACAGCCCAATCGACCATCAAAAGAATCTACATGCAGCGCCACTTTAAGAAAGTGCGTCTATCATCAAGGATCCACATCATCCTGGGTCATGCCCTTTCTCGCTGCTAGTCCAGAAGCATGAAGACCTACTCCAACAGGAACAGCTATTTTACTACAACGGCCAGGCTCTTGCATTGCACTCCCTTAATCCTACTTTGGGAGGGGAAAACAACAGACCACCTCTTGCTTCACCATGGATTTGTTTTCTAATTGTGTATTTTTGCAGTGTCTTGTTTTTTGCAAGCTATTTACTGTTTTGTGGAATTAGTGTAATTTATGTACATTATGTAAAAGTTACACAAGTTTATGTGTATTGTCTGAATGTATGCGTCTGTGATGCTGTTGCACACAAGATTTTCATTGTACTGGCACTTCACATTATTTCTGCATATGATAATAAACTTGACTTGAACATGTTTTAGTTTAGAGATACAGCACAGAAACAGGCTCTTCGACCCACAGGGTCCCCTCCGACCAGCAATCCCCGCACATTAACACTATCCTACACATACTAGGGACAATTTACATTTATACCAAGCCAATTTACCTACACACCTGTACGTCTGGAATGTTGGAGGAAACGGAAGATCGGAAAAAAACGCACGCCGGTCACGGGGAGAACGTACATATTCCGTACAGAGAACGTCCAAATTCCGTAGTCGGGATTGAACCCGGGTCTCCGACGCTGCAAGGCAGCAACTCAACTGCTGAGCCACCGTGCCTGCCCTCTGCGCCACCATATTATACAATTTAAATTACAAAGCTCAAATGGTTATATTACATAACCAATAAACATAAGCAGACTATGTGAGATCTTTATAGCAAACTTAAAAATGCAAATGTGATTGTTTAATTAGAGAGCATAGCCATATTCCTGATCTCAACATCTGAAAATTCGCTTCTATTCTGATGCTAGAATAGAAGCGAATTACTACCCGACAGTTCAGGATGTGATTGCCCGACAAAGATTCAATCTTATTTATTTCCTTTGCCTAAATAATGGGTGCTGATAAAATACCAGCAATGCTATCTCCTGCCAAAGGCAGGATATCTAAGTACAATATTTTGCTTCCATTACAAATTTTGAATAATTTTTTTTGGATAACTAAGCTATAAATGAATCCTCCAATCATCTGACAATTTATTTATTTCATAATTTATCAGTTGGACATCCCAACATCCTAAAAAAGTGCTGACTGTGAATGACAGTGGGAAAAAATTAACATTGGAATGTGCAATCAGTTCATTTATTCAATATTGCTTGCCTCTCATTGTATTAACTTTTTGATATAGAGATAATCTCTATGTGTTTTTTATTCTATTGTAGTAATTCACCATTGTTAACATGTCTTTGCTCAAAACCTTTTCTGGCTTAATCCCTCCCTTCACCACCTCCAGTTTAAATTCCAGTTGGAATATTTTGGAGGACCAAGTAACCAAGAACCAAGAACAAGGCAAAATATGTATTGGCATGATATAGCATTGCCATGTGTATTGGCTTACAGTGAAAAACACTGTTTTGCACGCTGCAATATAGTGTTACAGCTACAAAGAAAGTGCAGACAAAAAAAAAGTGCAAGGGCCATAAAAAGGTGGATTGGAGGATTGGGAATACATCGTTAGCATAAGAGAGGCCATTCCACAGTCCGATAACAGCAGGAATGAAGTTGCTCTTGAATCTGATAGTACATGTTTACAAGCTTTTGAATCTTCTGCCCAATGGGAGAGTGGAGAAGAGGGAATGAACGGGACAATGAGTGGTTTTGATAATGTCGGCTGCTTTTCTGAGGCAGCATGAAGTGCAAATGGAGACGATGGGTGAGGTGCGTGATGACTGGGCTGCGTGCACAACTCTGCAGTTTCTTGCGGTCTTGGGCAGAGTAGTAGTGCATCTGTAGAAAATGACTAAGAGATATTGGAGACATGCTGCATTTCCATAGTCTTCTGAGGAAGTGACGACATTGTTGTGCTTTCTTGGTTGTATATATGCGTTTGTTTTAAAGTACTAAACAACACTATTTTCAGTTAAATACAGGACTCTAATACACATTTGGGCAGAATAATTTCATATGCAATTTGCTATGTTTTAAAAAAGCATTAGGCACGCTCACAAGTAGGGTGCACTATTTTATGAGTTTATACTCACATCCCATGAATCCCACATGTTCTTAAGATGTTGACTAACATACTTATACATTACTTCATGGGTCAAAACACAAAAACCTTGCTAAAATGCTGTTGATCTGGCAACATCTGTGGTGAGAGAAACATTGAGCATTAGGTTGATGACTTTCATGAATGTTTCTTTGGAAAGCCATTAACAAGAAATGGTATCCACTTTTCTCTTCAAAGATACTGCTTGAATATTTCCATTATTTTCTGTTTTAATTACTTCATGAGTGGTGGCACCTTCCAGTACTAAACTCAAAAGCCATTTGGATCAACTTTCAAACTAGGCGACGGCAGGCTTTCTCTGGTAAATAATACAGGATGACCAATCTCACCTCCAACCAAATATATACAGATGGATTTGCTGTGCTGTTATTACAGGTGGTCTAAACCTAGCTACCCTTTTCCTCACATAGAGCAGCTGCGCCAATCACAACACTTCTAGCACTGACTGAATAAGATCAACTCACCAAACAAAAAGTATTGAAACTGAGGTTTTACTGGTCCCTGCTGCTCAAATACAATGTCTTCATCTTCTTTGCCATTATTACAAAAATTAAACGAGCTAAGTTCACATTTGAATCCTGCGTGTTAACTTTGAGGAAATACACCAGTAACTTATAAAAAAAGTATGTGAACTCATTATTTTGTTATCTTGTCCACAACAGTATAGTCATGAACAACTGAAAACAGAAATGCGTTTCCCTTTTGCTCCAAATTAGGACTTGCTTGGGAATATGTGCCCACAATTGACAGCTCATTATAGCAGCAGCAATTTTTTCTTGAGATAATCAGCAAACATCAAATCAATTAGAATATAACTATAATGAACAATTGGAAGCACAGAATTTAAATTCCTGAAAATCCAAAAGATGTGCTCCCTTTGTCAAATGCATCCGCGAATTAACATTATTTATCAAAGCAACCCATTCTTGGTGTGAAGAGAAAACATAAGAAAAATTTGAGTTCCTTCGCAGTAAAACCCAATTGTTTCCCTCAAAATGGCAGCCATGTATCTGACCGATTACTTTTTAAGGTTCAATAGAGAACAACGTCGCCATCTTGTGGGCAAAAAGTGATTTTTCTTTTAATCCAGGAAAGTTTTTGATTATACTGCCTGTCAAACTATGGGGAAATAATAATGTGCATTTATTTAAAACGTTACATATAGATACGTTTATTTGCTTCATCATTTGTTTTCTCATATTTATTAATGTATCTTAAAAATTGTTTTAAACTTCCAACGTTGTGTCCTGGTGATGACATTACTCTCACATACATTGAATGGAGATGTGGTGACACCGTGGGATGGAACATTAAGTACAGCAATAAAGAAGAGGCAGAGATTTCATTTCACATGCTGCTGAATACTAATTTCCCAGAATTATTGTTGAGGGATGTTAGTACAGTGTACTGCATTTCGTTGTCTCTGTACTGTACACTGCACAATGACAATAAAGTTTGAATCTGAATACAGGACTGTGGAAAAATAAGCGCGTTTGGTATTCCGACTGCACATGCCCAGGTCATAGATCAATCGTTATAAACATTCTCAGCAACTCTGGTGATGTGTTGTGTGCAGGCTTGCGTTTCGTCCGAGGTCGGGCCCGGGTCTCTGGCGCTGCGAGCGCTGTTGAGTTGCTGCTGGGCTGTCTCCGTCCCCTCCTGGGTGTCCTGTCCCTGTCCGGGGGTGGCCGGAGGTGTCCGGGGTGGCCCTGGTGGCCCCGGACTTGCAGCCGGCAGGCTCCAACTTGGCTCTGCCTCTCCCGCCAGGTTGGCTGTCAGCCCTGGACTGTCGCGCTGGGTTGGCTGGCAGTCCGGCGCCAGCCCGTAGTGGTGGCGCCCCGGACTTGCAGCAGGCGTGGGGGGGGGGGGGGGGGGGGGGACTCTGCTCTGGGGGGGGGGGGGGGGGGGGGGGGGGGGGGGACGGGCACAGTCCAGTGGCGTTTCCGCAGCGCTTGCGGTGCCAGGGTCCCGGATTCGATCCCGGCTGCGGATGAGGCACCGGTCTGTGCGCGCGCAGCTGCCGAGAATGTCTCTCCGCCGGTCCAGTCTCTCCCCATCTCGCATCTGCCCCCTCTCTCTCGCTGTTACACCCCGCTCTCCCGCTTCCAGGCACCCCCATCCCTCAGATTTAATATATTTTTGCACATAAATCATGAATAAAGATAAGAATTTATAAAGCCTATATTAACACAGCCAGCGCTTTGTTTGCTTTTTCTTTATAGCGAGTGATTCCTTGTGTTTTTCAGAATACCCAACTCGCTTATTGGATAATGTCATTGGACATTATCTTGTTACTGGGCAACATTTTGCAACTCCTGGCTCTAAAATGAAAAGAGCCATTTGTGACTTGACATCTGGGAGTTAACTATTCATCCCCTTCTGAGACATATAAATTGCTATAAAATGACATGGTTGAGAAAGGGAAAATAGTCGAGTTTCGTAACCTTCAGAATATAAATCTGAATTGTAACGTTGTGGATCATTGGACACCAGCAATATAGTAATTTCATACAATGATGAAATCCATGCTAAACCGAGGAATTCAAAGTGCAGAATACTGCAAAGCTATTTAAAATGTTTTACATTAATCATTTTCGCACAGGCTCAATGAGTTAATACTAAACTGAGAAAATAAGATGTGGTGTGGTGTGATGTGAGGCCTTCCAATCCTCGGCATATCCCAATGATTAAATGAAAGATCAGAAGACAATCTCAGCTGCCTTCGAGACATACTAATCTGATCATCTTTCCATATCCCATTACAGTATCTAGCTGCTCTTAAATGAGTCTTGTACATGGCTTCAAGCAACCTTCCTGACAGCCCATTTCACCCATTGATCACACTGTGGATAATTACATCCCAATACCTATCCCAAATTCGCAACCATGAACCAGTGCTCACTTGTCCTGTTGCAGTGGCTTCTAAAATGAAAGATTATAACTTTGCCAATCATATCTGTATCTACTCGTTGCCAGAGTAATGCAAAATTAATCCCTCTGCCCTGTTCTCTCACCTTAGGCTTTTATCTCACTCTGTTATAAGTATTTACCTATACTTTATCTCTATTACTTCATTTACCAAAGCATTACTTCAAACAATTGTGCAAGTAAATTGTACCTGGTTCTCATTCACCACCACATTATGGTAACTCGTGTAAGCTTTTTTTATAAATAACAAATCTTGTTTTTAATAGTAAGAAGCACCCCGTAATATAATTTATTGCAGTTCTTGCCCTTATTAGAGATCCCCTTACAGGAGAGAGGGTATTTGTTTAACAGATGGGTGGACAAGGGCTGGAGAAGAAAAGGGGACAAAAGATGGTAGATATCTCCTTCATGTTTCAAGAATCTAGACTGTTTACTCTAATGCAGGAGAGTATAAATTTATTATATTCTAACTCAAGTGATTATGGGAATGTAACCATCAATACCACTGAGTTTTGTTTAGTAAGTTTTATTGTGCCTTGCGAGAAATTACAACTCTGATTGTATCTATGAAATTTCCACCCATTTAGAGAGTTTGGATCCAGTTCGTTCCAGTTCGCGGTTATCAGGCGAGTGCCTCGAGCTTGAAGGTCGCAGGCAGTCCGCTGAAAAGTTGCCCAAGTGGGACAGGCCCTTTTCTGCCTTACAGCGCTTGCAGCGCCGGAGACTCAGGTTCAATCCCGACTACGGGTGCTGTCTGTACGCAGTTTGTACGTTTCCCCGTGACCACGTGGGTTTTCTTTGAGATCTTTGGCTTCCTCCCAAACTCCAATGACGTACAGGTATGTTAATTCGCTTGGCGTATGTGCAAATTGTCCCTAGTGTAGGATAGTGTGCGGGGATTGCTGGTTGGTGCGGATATGGTGGGCCGAAGGGCCTGTTTCCACGTTGTGTCTCTAAACTAAACTGTGGGTCAGAGTCTCCTTTTTATCATCCTTTAGTCTCTGTTTCATACCCAGCCTCTGTCCACCCATCTGTCAATCAAAACACCCCCTCACCTGTATCTACCTATCGCTTGACAGGCTTTGTCCTGCCCCTACTACTCTAGCTTACTCCCCCATACTACAATCAGTCTGAAGAAGGGTCCCAACCTGAAACATTGCCTAACCGTGTCCTCCAGAGATGCTGTCTGACCCATTGAGTTACTCCAGTACTTTGTGTTCAACACAAGATTCCAATGTCTACGTTTCCAGTGGCTAAAAATTCAAGATTTCACCAGGCACTGAAAGTATAATGCTTTGCTGAAGTTACATTTTCCTTCAGATAGGAAGTTTAGCTTACACGTGTTTAATAAGTGATGGAAGTCCCGGGGCACTAAAGCAGAAAATGCTCATGGTATCCAACCCAACATTATTCCCATCTCAGTTTTATTTATGGTAGTTCTCTGTCTGAAAGTTGGATGCTACATTTACCTTCACAAGATTCATTGCATTTCAAAAGAATAATCGTGTATAAAACACTTTCAAACATGTGTAAGTGATATTCTTAAAATAAGATACAGTGCTCTCCATAATGCTTGGGACAAAGACCCATCATTTATTTATTTGCCTCTGTACTCCACAATTTGAGATTTGTAATAGAAAAAAATCTCATGAGGTTAAAGTGCACATTGTCAGATTTTAATAAAGGCAATTTTTATACATTTTGATTTCACCATGTGGAAATTACAGCTGTGTTTATACATAGGCCCTCCATTTCAGGGCACCATAATGTTTGGGACACAGTAATGTCATGTAAATTAATTAGTCATGTTTAGTATTTTGTTGCATATCCTTTGCATGCAATGACAGCTTGAAGTCTGCAATTCATGGTCATCACCAGTGGTTGGGTGTCTTCACTAGTGATGCTCTGTATCATCAGGAAATACTCCATTGTAATCAAATGTATCTGTGTTCATTAACAACTGAGATTGTGTTCAGACTATTTAAAACATCTGACGGTTTTAATCCGATTTTCACCCCTCCCCCCCACCCCCACCAATGGTCGAGTTAATAACTTTATTGCACTATTCCGTTTTTAACTTGAGCTCACTGATTCCTTCAATATAATAACATTTAAAAAAAACTTTTAAAGTCACTAATAACTGTTATCTCCTCATGCGCACGTTGATTTGTAGAACACCCATGGACATGCTTGACCGCACCTTGGTGGTAGAAGAAGATGAATTGAGTCATGTGTCTTGATCTATTTGACTTTTTCTATTCATGATAATGCTCAAGTGCAAAGTATAAGATGAATACAAGCCAGAATGAAAGGACCAAAGTTGTACCAATGAAAGTCAAAGAAACCATTATGAGACTATGCACAAGAATAAAGCTGTTAGAGACATCAGCCAAACGTTAGGCTTACCAAAATCAACTGTTTGGAACATCATTAAGAAGAAAGAGCACTGGTGAGCTTACTAATCACAAAGGGACTGGCAGGCCAAGGAAGACCTCCACATCTGATGACAGAAGAATTCTATCTATAAAAAAGAAAACTGCCAAACACCTGTCCGTCAGATCAGAAACACTCTTCAGAAGTCAGGTGCAGATTTGTCAATGACCACTATCCGCAGAAGACGTCATGAACTGAAATACAGAGGCTACACTGCAAGATGCAAACATTGGTTAGCCACTAAAATAGGATGGCCAGGTTACAGTTTGCCAAGAAGTACATAAAAGAGCAATGACAGTTGTGGAAAAAGGTCTTGTGGACAGATGAGATGAAGATGAACATATCAGAGTGATGGCAAAAGCAAAGTATGGAGGAGAGAAGGAACTGCACAAGATCAAAAGCATACCACCTCATCTGTGAAACACTGTGGTGGGGGTGTTATGCCCTGGGCATGTATGTCTGCTCAAGGAACTGGCTCACTTATCTTCATTGATGATACAACTGCTGATGGTAGTAGCATAATGAATTCTGAAGTGTATGGACACATCCTATCTGCTCAAGTTCAAACAAAAGCCTCAAAACACCTTGGCGGGCAGTTCATTCTACAGCGAGACAATAATCCCAAACATACTGCTAAAGCAACAAAGGAGTTTTTCAAAGCTAAAAAATGGTCAATTCTTGAGTGGCCAAGTCAATCACCCGATCTGAACCCAATTGACCATGCCCGTTATCTGCTGAAGAGAAAACTGAAGGGGACTTGCCCCCAAAACAAAAATAAGCTAAAGATGGCTGCAATACACGCCTGGCAGAGCATCACCAGAGAAGCCACCCAGCAACTGGTGATGACCATGAATCTCAAACTTCAAGCAGTCATTGCATGCAAAGGATATGCAACAAAACACTAAACATGACTACTTTGATTTACATGACATTGCTGTGTCCCAAACATTATGGTGCCCTGAAATGGGTGGACTATGTATAAACACTGCTGCTGTAATCTCTACATGGTGAAACCAACATGTATAAAAATATCCTTTAATAAAATCTTACAATGTGCACTTTAACCATATGTGATTTTTTTCTATTACAAATCTCAAGTTGTGGAGTACAGAGGCAAATAAATAAATGATGGGTCCTTGTCCCAAACATTATGGAGGGCACTGTATGTGGAAACCATTGCAAGAAATGGATCGAACATCACATTAGATGACATGATCAAAGAATAACCAAGAATACAGAATGGAAACCACACATGGAGAGTTGACGTGGAAAAGCTTTTCCCACTGAGAGTAGGGAAGATTAAAACAAGGGGACGTGACATGAGAATTAAGGGACTGAAGTTTAGGGGTAACATGAGGGGGAACTTCTTTACTCAGAGAGTGGTAGCTGTGTGGAATGAGCTTCCAGTGAAGGTGGTGGAGGCAGGTTCGTTTTTATCATTTAAAAATAAATTGGATAGTTATATGGATGGGAAGGGAATGGAGGGTTATGGTCTGAGCGCAGGTATATGGGACTAGGGGAGATTATGTGTTCGGCACGGACTAGAAGGGTCGAGATGGCCTGTTTCCGTGCTGTAATTGTTATATGGTTATATGGTTATATGGAGAGTGCTGGAGCCATTAAGTTTAAGTAAGTTTATTATAGTTATGTTTAGTTACCTTTATGTATTATTTGCCTGTGTTAATGTGGGTGGGATTTTATACGTAGGCTGGGGCGTGTTTTTGGCTGGAGGATTCTGGCGCAAGACGATTAGTTTCAGTTTTGATCGGGCCATGGATTGAAAGTTTTATTTTTTGTTTTAATATATATTTTTATTAGAAGCAAGCACATATCATAATAAAAACATTTCATGTATATCAGTTGTATATCAATAACATTATTAGTTGTGTATTGACTCTGCTTCTAGTTTTGTTTTTTTTAAATAGAAAGAAAGCAAGAGAAAGGAAAAAAAAAAGAAAGATTTTCTACCATGACCAAGAGCATGATCGGGACCATAGATATAGCATCTGGCAATTTTTCTCCACAGATAGGATAGTAACATGTAAAAGATGTCCCAATATAATAGATATTCAATAGTTTTAAAGGTTTTAAAGGTCTTTTATTGTCACGCATACCAATTAAGGTATAGTGATATTCGAAATACCGTACAGCCATACTAAAAACTACATCTACATAAAAGTTACCATAAACATCCAACACAGCAGATTCCTCACATTACTCACTGTGATGGAAGGCAATAAAGTCCAATCTTTTTCCCGCTTTATTCTCCCACGGTCGGGGCAGTCGAACCATCTGTTGGGTCAATCGAAGCTCCCGCAGCCGGCGATTGAAGCTCCCGCATCGGGGCAGTCGAAGCTCCTGTGACTTGGAGCTCCCAAAGTTGGTATCTAAGCAGGGATTTGCGAGCTTCACGGTGTTAAAATCTGCAGGCTCCCGCGATCGGAGCTCCGAGGTCGACCCCTGGCAAAGGGATCACCTACTCCACGATGGAAAGTCATTGCAGGCTCCCGCGGTTTGAGCTCCCGAAATCGGTCTCCAGCAGAGGCCGCCAACTCCCCGCTGGTAGGCCGCAGTGCGGACAGAGATACGACACGGAACAAACTGCATCTCCGTCGAGGTAAGAGGTTTATAAACTTTTCACCCAACACCCCCCCCCCCAAACCACCGCATAAAACAAACTAAAGAATACTAAAACATACTAAAAAAAGCAAAGAAGGAAGGGACTGACGAACTATTGAGTGGTAGTCAGGTAAGAGAGATGCATTTTGACCATTTAAGAAGCCTTTGGTTATAAACAAGGGATCTTTCACTCTTTTAGAATGAATAACTTAGGCAAGCTATTGGCCTATCTTGTAACTAGTGCGACTACGAACTTGTAGAAATCACTGATTCAGGTTTTCTGATAATTAATATTATTCTAGTAAGTCTGGATAGACAAAAATACTGGAGAAACTCAGCGGGTGAGGCAGCATCAAGGGAGCGAATGTAGAGACCCCTCTTCAGACCCTATTCCTTTGCTCTATAGATGCTGCCTCACCCGCTGAGTTTCTCCAGCATTTTAATCTACCGTCGATTTTTCCAGCATCTGCAGTTCTTTCTTGAACACTAGTAAGTCTGGGAATCATTTAATCTAAATACAAGAACTCTAGAGTTTATAACCCTGAGGTTACATAAAGGTTCTGTTTCCAAGAACTGTTTGTCAGCTAATTTCTCGTTGCATAAGAAACGTTCATTTTCTATAGCTACCCCTATTGCATTGGTCTACACACACTTGCTATAATATGTTCATTTCATCAAATATTGACTGGCAATTACCAAGGTGCAGAGTTAAATAGGGTAACAGCCGCAGGGAAGAAGCTGTTCCTGAACCTGCTTGTCCGGCATCGGAGAGACCTGTAGCACCTCCCAGATGGGAGGAGAGTAAACAATCTGTGGTTGGGGTGAGAGTAGCACCCTTCGCAGACATCGCTTGCTCTGGACACTCAATGGAGGGGAGCGAGGAACCGGTGATGCGTTGGGCAGTTTTCACTACCCTCTGCAGTGCTTTCCGGTCGGAGACAGAGCAGTTGCCAAACCATACTGTGATACAGTTATTAAGGATGCTCTCGATGGCACAGCGGTAGAAGTTCACCATAATCTGAAGAGACAGATAGACCTTCTTTAGTCTCCTCAGGAAGAAGAGAAGCTGGTGAGCCTTCTTGACCAGAGTTGAGGTATTGTGGGTCCAGAGATGTTGACCCCCAGAAACCTGAAGCTGGAAACATGCTCCACCTCCGTCCCATTAATATGGAAGGGGGTGTGCGTGCCACCCCTAAACCTTCTGTAGTCCACAATGAGCTCCTTGGTCTTCTTAGTGTTAAGGGTCAGGTTGTTGTCAGCGCACCATGCTACTAGGAGCTGGACCTCCTCCCTATAGGTCGATTCATTGTTGTCGCTGATGAGGCCAATCACCGTTGTATCATCTGCACACTTGATGATGGTGTTAGTACCATGTACAGGTGTGCAGTTGTAGGTAAAGAGGGAGTAGAGGAGAGGGCTCAGCACACAGCCCTGTGAAACGCCGGTGTTCAGGGTGAGGGTTGAAGAGGTGTGCTTGTCTAACCTCACAGACTGGGGTCTGTTGGTTAGAAAGTCCAGTATCCAGTTGCAGTGGGAGGGCTTGATGCCCAGGTCTATGAGTTTGGTGATCGGCTTGGAGTAGATAATGGTGTTAAATGCCGAGCTAAAGTCAATGAACAGCATTCTCACGTAGGTGTCTCTGTTGTCGAGGTGGGAGAGCGCAGAGTGAAGTGCCATGGAGATGGCATCCTCCGTACTCCTGTTCTTGCGGTAGACGAACTGATAGGGGTCCAGTGTGGGAGGTAGGCAGCCTTTGAGGTGTGCCAGGACCAGCCTCTCGAAACACTTAGTGATGATGGGAGTAAGTGCAACTGAGCGGAAGTCGTTGAGGCTCGCCGCAGTGGAGTGTTTAGACACCGGCACGATGGAGGTGGTTTTAAGGCACGTGGGGACAACTGCTTGGCAAGTGACAGGTTGAAGATGTCAGTCCAGACGTCTGTCAGCTGCGCAGCACAGGCCTTGAGGACGCGCCCGGGGATGCCGTCAGGGCCAGCAGCCTTTCGTGCATTAATCCTGCTCAGTGCTGCATACACGTCGATGGGGGCGAGTGTGAGGGGCTGGTGATCAGCAGGGAGCACAGCCTTGATGGCCATCTCTTGATTGTCCCTGTCAAAGCGGCCATAAAAGTGGTTAAGCTCCTCAAGAAAGGAGGTGTTGCTGGATGTGGGGGTGGTGTTGTTGGGTTTATAGTCCGTGATGGCCTGAATGCCTTGCCACATGCGTCGGGGGTCGGAGTTGTTCTTGAAGTGCTCCTCAATCTTTAGCTTTTAGCTGTGTTTGGCCTTCTTGATGCCCCTCTTCAGGTTAGCCCTGGATGAACTGTCAGCTCGAGCATTGCCTGACCTGAAAGCGGTGTCACGTGCCTTCAGCAGTAGCCTGACCTCGCTGGTCATCCATGGCTTCTGATTCGGGAATGTGGTAATCCGTTTGAGGGAGGTGACTCTGTTAACGGTGGAGTTGATAAAGTCCAAAACGGAGGAGGTAGTAGAGTCAGTGTCTGTGTGGGAGTCAAGGGTGGCCTGGGCTGCAAACACATTCCAGTCAGTGTTTCCAAAACACTGCTGAAGTGTGGAGTCCGCCTCCTCTGACCAGACTTTAACTGTCCTCACTGTGGGTTTAACATGTCTGATGAGTGGAGAGTAATTTTGGAGCAGGAACAATGAGAGGTGGTCAGACTGTCCAAGGTGTGGGAGGGGGACGGCTTTGTAGGCTTCAGCCATGTTTGTGTAAACTTGGTCCAGTATCTTGTCCTCTCTAGAGGCGAAGGAGACATGTTGGTGGAATTTGGGGCGTACAGTCTTCAAGTTGGAGTGATTGAAGTCACCCACAACAATGAAGGCTGTCTCGGGGCTGTGAGTCTGTTGTTTGCTAATTGCAGTATGCAATTCTTTCATTGCAAGCTTAGCATTAAGGGCCTGTCCCACTTGCATGCGTTTGGCGCGACCAAACGGAAGCGGCGTTCACACGAAGTTCGCGCGTGACGTAATTTGCGTCATACTTACCAATCAGCTGGGCAGGAGGCGGGCTGATTGAATTTGACGTTTAAACAAAATGCCAGTAACAGGTGTCCGACCACAAAAATGTTAAGTGGATTTGCTACAATATATTCACGTACACGTAAGATTTCACTGGACCCGATGTACGTCATCTGAGAGCTATATTTGCATTTGTTAGTTGCCACTACAAAAAGACGACTTTGCTGGAGTTAGTAATATATATTTACAATAACTTGGTGTGCGTGGAACAGCTAAGCAGCTGTACTGCTGACTTCCTCAGAGAGCAACACCGATTAGTGCTCTTCAATAAGAAAGAATCCCTCTGGTTAAAAAAGTTACCGTGAGAATTTATGTACCTGCATATAAGATTTGGAATTTAATTAATCTCATAATAAGACATCCATTTTCCTTGCTTCTTGGACAATACTATTTCCTTAGTTGTGATAGCAGTAATGATCTACAATTATCATATTTTTGGAATCACATACCTTTAAATTTAATTTACATACATAAAGATTTCATCCTTAATCAAAGGGGAAAAATGTGCATACGTAACACATAGCAAACATATGTATCCTTGTCGGATGTATATGGGCACAGAAGAATATAATATGGTGCAAATATATTGTGAATCATGATTTTTAATCGCACATCAAAGCCAAAAAGATGCAGGGAGCCGACCTGACTACTTTACAGACCCAGCGACTATACATAGCCTTTTCCAATCTCACAAAGCTTCTGGTCCCATCAGTGGATCACACTACTCAGATTTGACTGCCTAGTTTGTCCCCTTCTTACACCTGCTGCACAATGTGCCATGGTGCTAACCAACAGATCTCTGACAGACCAATCCGAGTGAAAACTAGACGTTGTACGGCGTCGGGTGGTGACGCCATCACGCAACGCCACGCCGAGCGGGGACGTCATCGCGCAACGCCACGCACTAGGCATACGCCGTCAAGACGATGCAAAATTACGTCAAGACGCTGCGTATGACTGCAATGCGCTTGCGTGCCGACAGGCCGTTGGCGCGTGAAGATTTCGGCCACTGCCAGAATTTCAGAGCCCCGCGCGATCTCGGGACCAGCCCCACACAACTCCGCTCTTCTAAGTGGGACCGGCCCCGCGCGGCCATACGGTGCCTGTACGCCTCAAGCGACCACGAGGTCGCGTAGTTTGCGAGCCAAGATCGCATGTGGGACATGCCCTTTAGCTTCCGGAGGAATATAGGTTGCAGTCACAACAGTGGAAGTAAACTCTCTGGGAAGAAAGAATGGTCTGCATTTAACCATGAGAAACTCGAGGTTAGCTGAGCAGTGACTCTCGATGATGGTAGTGTCCATGCACCAAGCTTTATTTACATAAATGCACAGACCCCCACCTCTGGTCTTACCGGAGTCTGTTGTTCTGTCTGCTGGGAGTATATGATGCCCCGTTAGCTCGATGGCACTGTCAGGAACGTCAATGTTAAGCCATGTTTCTGTGAAGATCATGATGCTGCAATCTTTAATCCAGTTGTGGGAGGTAATCCGTAGCCAGAGTTTATCCATTTTGTTCGCCAGTGAGTGTACGTTGGAGAGGAAAAGGCTAGGAATCGATAGCCTGTGTGAGCAGTCATCTCTAATGAAGAGCCCCAGGCAGGGCTAGAACTGCTCCAATGAACTGCTTTGTCCTAGTTGCAGCTAAATTCAATAACTCTGTCTGGTGACAACTCAGAATGCTCTTCATTACAATAAAGGTTTTTTGCTGAAAGACTTAACTTTGCCCTGGGACTTGCAACCTGCCAGTTGGTAGCAGCAGTCAAAGGATGTCATTTACAACTATACATCGTTGTTCCGTAAATGTTTTACCTAATGCTTTGTTTCCACAAGGTACAAACAAAACTTCTTTGTCTGATAGTTTCCACTAGGAGATCACTTACAAATAATTGAGAATTGACTGGCAGGCCCACTTGCTCGGAATGATTTTTGAGATATTTATCAGTGGTGTTCCAGGCAAATGTCACAAAAGCCTTGTTCTTCCCTTTGCTCCTTTCACAGAGCTGCGTTTGAAACCTGCCAAAAGAATTCCTATGTTTGTAAAAGTAACTCCACATATTACAAAAAACTGTTGGAAATACTAAGATCAGGGAGCATCTGTGGAGAGAAGAAGAGTTATCATTTTAGGTTGATGACATCTCATCAGAACTAGAAAAGTGGCAAAACAAATGTTTTAAGTTGCAGAGATGGGGAGGCATGGCGAACAAAAGGAATATTTGGGATAGAGTAAGGACCAAAGTGGTCGAAGTGACACAAATGGTGTTGATGCTGCCTGAGACCATGATTAATTCTCACAAATCATATTTGAAGCATATGGGGAAGCATAAATAGAAAGAGATGAAATGCTGAAAACTGCAATTGCTGGAAATCAGAAATAAAAGAGAATACTGGAGATCAGATAGTGTTCACGGAGAGAAACAAAATTAATGTTACAGCGAGATGTACTCACTTCAAAACTAGTTTGTTCTGACACAAGCAAGACTTATTATCTGAAATAGAGTCCTGAGATTTATAGTGTGTCTAGACTGAAGATGAAGCGCTATTCCTAAAGCTCACATTGGGTTTTATTGGAATCGTTTGGAGACCAACAGAGAGCAGAACAGAGAATTAAAGCAAATTGGAAATTTAAGATCATTTTAGTGGACTGGAGGTATTCTGCAAAGTTGTCACCTAATCTGCATTGTTTCTCCAAAATTGAACAGGACACTTTGTGAGCAATGAATGCAACACACTGAACTGGAACAAGTTCAAGTGATTTGCTGCTTCATCTAAATGAGCGGAACCAAACAGTTATACATTGTGATATTGCATCTCCTGCAGTTGCATGAGAAAGAAGTGTTAAAAAAAAAAAAGAAAAGAAGTTGATGGGAATGGAAGAGCAAACCAACAAGTCACAAAGTGAGCTATACCTTCAGCACGCTGAAAGGGGAACATCTTTCTGGTGAAGGAATCCATTGAATGTGCAGGTTGCTGGGTTGGAAGATGAGGACAAGGAATTCCATATATATTCTGACTGGGTGAGTGGTTAAGTACTGGAAGCACGGAAACAGTCAAGTCCTTGGTCAGTTATGATGAAGAGGAAGCAAAAAGTATGGAAAATAGACATCTTAGAATCACTGTGGGAAACGGAGGGAGGAGGTATAGTCAAGAAAACCTGTGGGCTTATAATGGATATTCGATGCTAACATCTACAAGTTTAAAAAAAAAAAATTAACAATTCGTCATGGTCTTGACTAAATGGCTTAATAGCGAGGTAAATGTCGATTCTGTGGTGGCTTTCAAAAGTAAGGATGTATTTGCAGGAGGAGAATATCTTGCAAGGCTATGAGGGAAAATCAGGGATATGAGCCTGACTAGCCACAATGCATGACCATGCATCAAAGTTGTGAGTAATCTATTTCAACACTCCACCAAAGTGTGTTTTCAGTACAGAAACAGGCCCTGTCACGGGCATTAAGTTTGTGCCCTTCTATGCCTTGCCTTTCTAAGAGCCCGTCTCTTACCTGTAGTGATTGTATCAGACTTCAACATCTCCCATGGCATCAGTTCCAGTTATCAAATACTCAATGTACAAACTTTCTTCTCAAATTCCCTTTAAAACTCTTTCCTCTTACTGTAAATCTATGCTCTCTTGTCACCACTACTATTGAAAAAAGATTATGATAATGGCTCTATGGCTCTTATAATTTTATATACTCCTAGCAGGACATTCTCAGCCTTCTTTGTTCAAGGGAAAACAATCACAGACTAACCAATCTCTCCCGTAATAAACGTCTTAAAAATTCAGAAAATACCCTCGAAATCTCCTTTGCAAAATCACTTCTGACAATGCAGTGACCAGAATGCTCCACATGATCTTCTTCCTTCGTTCACTTGACTACATCAACATATTCTTCTATATATATATCCATCACTTTCTTTTCTCATAACTCCTTGCGAACATTTGGTCAAGATGTCACAGAACTTTAAACTATCCAGCACAGGAATGCGAATAAAATAATCAACATTAAACCCAAAATTGGGGGAGAGGGGTACCATTGCATGTATTTGGCAGCTGCACGAGAACTGCTCCAAAAAGCTTACTGTACGTCACACACAGGAATTATAAGCATACACTTTGTTTTTAATTGCCAAACTATACATTATCCCCATACACTTTTAAGTAACAATGCTTTATACTGCAATTCTATATTTACAGTATTAATGTAAAATGCAGCCAAAGTAAATCAAATAACTACTCACCATCGCATGAAGAGCTAAATCTTCAAAATCAATGTTGTGGCTAATCAGCTTACATCTGCGCTGCCCTTATATAAATGAACTAGAAATGTTCTTTCACACTTCACTGTTTGAGCTTATTTTCTTAAAAACAATTCTTTGCTAGTTGCATGAGAACACGGTATGCGTGAATTCCAGATAAATGAGAGTTTACCGTACAGGGTTTTAAAATTAAATTGTCATTACTTGTGGTAGTTTCAGATTCAGTACCATATCTGATTAACTACAACTGAAATAAATAATCTGGAGAAATACTGGGGTATTTTTCCAGAACTTAAAGGAAACATAAAACACATTCAATTTCTTGGAACGCATTTATTTAATAATGTGCTGTGCAATTATCTATAGCAGTCAATGAGGTGTGCCTCTGGTTGTAAAACAGGAATTTGTCAGGATATTATTTACTAATGAATTGCAACAGTATTCATAAATATTGTGTAACATGGACAAATTACCCCAAAACAAACAGATCTGCAAAACTAAACCGTGTATGTCAACAATCAAATCAACTCCCTGTCAAACTGGCTACAATCGTCAATTTGTCGCCTGAAGATAATCTGTGTGTTCTTGGATTCCTTCAGCTCAACTTATTTATCCTAGCTCACCCCACTTCTGCTGCCAGTCCAAGATGCTATCAGCTCTGTTGTGCAGTGTATTCCAATAAGTGTCAAAATCGACCCTGGAGGGTCACTACTTCACATATCACAGCTTGCTATCAGCTGCGAGGGGATAAGAGCAATTTGCAAATCTCACCTCTGCTGAAACCAGTTATCATTTCAGATCACTGAGGACCAAAGGTCCACACCAGTTTCAGGGAAGAGGGCACGACTTGTCATCATGTGCAAGAACAAGCATTTTCGGCTTCTGGCATTTTTTCACCTTTCACTTTAGTTATCCAACACAGAATTCCTCTCCAAATCAATTGTACACTCAGATCCAAGTTAGGACTGAGGCCCATAAACAAACAAGCCAAATTAATGAAACTGAAAAGGGATGTAATTGGAACTGGGGGATAAAAAAAGCGTTGCAATGAAAAAAAGTACTAGACACCAAGAAGCATGCGTTAACTCATCTATTATGGTTAAGAAATTTATAATAAAAGATGCAATCATTTACAAAGGAAAGGCCTTATTACAAAACTCAAAGGCAAAATTTAAATATACAGATGGTTTTGCTTTTTCTAAAATAAAAAGATAAAGCATGCATGTTAATTTAAGTCTAGGGTGAAGCTTGTGGCTTTCCTCTGTTTGTAACTAATGCGCAATAGGATCACTCAGTTCATGTTTTTAATCAACAATAGAAAAAATGCACTCTTACCCCTGTAACACTGCAATTAGGTACCTGTGACCTTAACAGATAAAAGCCCAAATACCCTTTTTTATCACCAATGAAAAGTAAAAATGTGGGGGTAAAATAATTAAATTTAGCATATTTTGGGCAGTTTTAAATGCAGGAAAAGAAATAATTATCATAATGGAAAACAAAATTACGTACTTCAGGTATTTGAAGTACTTAATTTTGCTATTTATGCTAAACAGTGTGAAGCAAATCATAGAAGGTTCAATGTTTTGGGACAAATTGTTTAATCCTTTTTTGTAGTCATGGGTTATCTTCTTACTGGTCATGATTGTAAACTGTCAGAATCCAGTCCTTATCTTTATAATTAAAAACATAAGATTAGTGGCACAATAAGCAATTCACCTTTATTGGTCCCTTCGGTTTGTGTGGAGGCACTTATCGGTATTTATTTTAGAAAATGACAATTGTGGAATATTTTTCCAGAATATAATACACAAAAATTCTATGTTCTATTATCATCGTCATTCTGTATTTCAAACTACATGCGAGTCAATACGAGTTCTGATAAGTGCATCTCACTTGATATATTTAATTAAACTTTTAATTTTACTTATAAAAGTTTTTTTTCTAAACACAGCATCCAAAATGCTTATTACTTGGATACTTAGAAGATCATACAAAATTATACTGATGTCAAAGTCACATAATTTAACACAAGGGTCACTGTACTATATTATCATTAATGGGAAATTTTACTGACACCTAACTCCAGCACTTGGAATTTAAAAAAGATTAATGTTTTCAATTTAAAAAAAGCAAACTGCTCATGGAACTCTGTGGGTCAGGTAACATCTGTGGAGGGAAATGGATGGACAACATTTTAGATCAGGATTTTTCTTCAGACTGAATTATTCGAGATGAGATTGCTGATAGAAGTAAGTGAATGGATCCAGATGGATGGGATGATTAGGTTCACGGAGAGAAAGGTGGAGATAGTAACCAACCCAAAACCATGTCTGTCAACTTTCTTCCACAGATGCCCCTGGCTCACATGTTCCTCCAGCAGCTATACTCATGTATATTTACCTGATGTACTCATATATTTACAATACATGAGTACATCAGGTAGTGCAAAAGAGATAATAAACAGTGCAGAGTGTTACCGCGATAAAGTGTAGGTTAAAAAAAAAAGCGCAAGAGCCGCAATGAGGTAGTTGGGAAGATTGGTGTGCTTTGTGGGCTATAGCGTCAATGTAGGTATTTGCTGCCTTTTTCACCTTTTCAAGCTGACTTCACTTCAAACCTTCTGAAGAAAAATTCCTAAAATCTATGCTCCTTTTGCCACACATCTCTCTGCCAAGGGAAACAGGTCTTTCTTATTCATTCTACTTCAACTCTTCATAATTTAAGTATCTCAGATTTCTCCAATCCAAATAAATTCAACTAATATTCACTAGCCCTACCATATCTTCATAATACTCCTCTGATCCCTCCCTTGTACTATCACTTTTTTCCTCTAATGAGGGGGCCCAATCTGTAAGTAGAAAATTATTGCCCAACAAATATTTTCTACTGCTCTAATACAAATTTCCTTGCTTTCATATTCTATGATGTATTATTGTAGTATGTTTCCTAATCTGTAAATTGTAATTTATTAACATGGTTGATAAATGATATATTGGTACTTTACTGCCAAATTTTAAAACATAGAAGAGTACAATACAGGAACATTGCATACGGCCACAATATCTTGGCCGAACATAATGTTAAAATAAACTAATCTCATCTGCCTATAGACTGCAAGCTCCTCAAATTGCAAGGAAAGCAATAAAGCTGGAAAGTTATACATGTCCTGTAAGTGATCAGTCTTATTTTCAATCAAAAATGGTGCAGCATTTTAAAACAAGAGAGCCACATTCCCCACTGAAATATTACCAATTAAAATTATTAATAAAATAATCTTATGCTTTTGGTGAAAATAAAGTTTACGTAAGCAACTCTTCCAAAATTTAATAATGTTACTGTAAGAATGCATGGGATGATGCAGGAACAAGTGTGAGACTTCCCATATGAACCTGGTACTTTTCTGCTGCACACTGATCCCATGTTAACAGCAATGTGCAGAGTGAATTGGATTGCTTTCATTCCGATCAAAGCAATCCTAATCAAATCTGATGCCCTCTCAAAACGGCAACGCCTGGAGAAGCAGTTCATTGTAGCCCAATAAAGTGCTGTACTTGGTAGCCAACAGCAAAACTTACTTTTTAAAAAGCATATATGGTCAACACTTTGCAAATCTCTTACATATTCAGGAATGACAAAGAAAATTATTAACTAACAGGAATTTAATTGTCTTTGGAATCATTTTAATCTAACTCCAAATTATTTCTTACCCCAAATACAAATCCATAGCTTATACAACAATTTCAATTTTCCTGTCAACAAAACAAACAATGCCTACCAACTGAAAAATATATGTTGCCCAGATAGTAATCATTTTACAGTAATGGATCCAATATGTATTTTCACCACCAGCTTAAATAGAAAGGATCAGTTTATTTATGAAACTGTTTAATTTACATTTTCATTTACCCTGCATTATTTAAAATATCATAATGTTTGATTCAATTTTTTTACAAATTAGTTATTCTTGCTTTCTCACAATTAAAAAGATTTAAAAGTACATTTGTTGAATGATGGAAAAAGAACATCCTAAAGCTAAATCAACTTCAATGATAAATGGGAAATTAAATTATTTTTCAGTTGCATTTTCACTGTAATTAATTTATAGAATGATCTAGTTGCAGATTTTAAACCCCCTATCATAAGACAATACTGGGACATCTTCTACAAGGATATAAAAAAGATCAATAAAGCCCTCTGAATCATTTATTCTTCAATTCAAAAAGCATATACTGTCATAATTTATGCTTGTACACTCATACATTCATACAGATCAAGACAAGCAATATGAATTAAAATGTGTCCCTAACCCAAGTGCTTCACTCAATGCCATATGCATAGTAACTAGATGTCTGGAATCCAGCCAAGGTTCAGCTGCCAGCAAAAACTTTGTCACCTGCTTTGAACATCTGAAGTATGTTTACCCAATAGATTTCATTAAATTACATTTCCATTAGGAAGCATACAATGTTGATCCTCGTCTCAAAGATAAAAGGAATGGCTAAGAGGCATGTCATTTGTCTTCCAGCTGATTGCAGTTTCTAGGCCAATCAAGAGAAACAGCCAGAACAATACTTGGTAAAGGCATATCCCCAAGAGCTACGAATTGGTACTGCAATAACATTTAATGGTCTCTATAATTAAAACACGTATACTTTATATAAAAATAAAATAAAATGTTCACATGCTTAAAAATGTAAAATTAATAGGTGTATTTTTAAATTCTAGATGAATTAGTTTAAATTATTTCTATTTATGAGATAAAATTGATTTGTCTTTTTAGTTTTATTTTTAACATCCAAAGATATTTCAATACAAAGCACCTCATTAAAACATTAAATTTGATCAACTTGGCAGCTATTTGACGTTTCAATATAAATTATGAATAAAAACAGATATTGTTTCAAAATTTCTGTTACGTGCTGAGAATTATTAATGTTATTGTACAACACTTCTTTTATAAATTTTAATGCACAAAACTAGAATGAAAAGCACGGTAAAATATAGGGCAATGCATATAAAATTATACTTTGGTAGAGATGAGTATGGTACTTGCCAGTATTACATTTCTAACAGATACCCAGATATTGTTTATCTTGACAGTTAATTAATAATCAGAAAACATTCCAATATTCTGTACAAACATTTATTCCATTTAATGAATTTGATCTCAGGGGACCACCAGCATTTTTCTTTAAACTGGGCTATTACTCAGATGCTGAACAGTGATCAAACAAGTTAGTTTGATTTTAATTGCTTCGATTCATCAGCACTGGGATTATTACTTTATGTGTCCTGCAGTTTACTACAAGTTGCACCATCCACCCTCTCTCCCCACTATCAATCAAGAATGTAAATTACATAAACGGTCACTGAAGAGAGCGGATTTATAAAATTTACATTCTTTTCCAGAGTAGCTGTTTGGATTCTTTTGGATTATTTCATAATTATCTGAAAATGAGTTTTAAATAATCATGAAATAATCCATTGTGAGATTTTGCTAGTAAGAATTTAAAGATAGCAGCAATTGTGTTTGGGATTTCCATGGAATGGTACAATTCATAAATTTGGATTTATAATCATAATTCTTCAAATAATGGAATAGGTTTTATTTTTTAAATATCATCATACACCGTTGACAAACAGAGAGACATTTTCCACGCAAAGATAGTATGTAGGATTGGGCTGTCAACGGTGAGAATGCTATTCTTTTAAAATTGTGCTTTTGCATCTGAAAATAAAATTTAAAGCAGTGATTCTTTGCATTATTCTTCCATACAGCTGTATGGAATTAATATTATCACAAAACATTACAAATGACCACAGATTTCTCATGTAAATAATGCATCCCTGTTCTTAATCAATCATATCCTTACACCCTATATATGACAATGTAGGTGACATTAAAAGCATATATGTGCACCTGCAAAAGCTTCACCAAGCTTTAAGAAAAAATGAAATACTTTGTGGAATGCTTTTAGTCCCTAATCCTTAAAGTCGGTGCAATGATCAACTTGATTGAGAAATGAAAAATAATTTACTTCTCAATCATTCACTAATTCTCAAAACAGCATATTTGCTAATACGTGCAATTGAAAATAAGATTAGATTGCAAAGCATTATCAAAAGAGGATAGCTGTGTTTGTATAACCTTACGGCTACAATAAGTATTGCAACTGAGGAATTAATACTTTAATAATTATATTTCTTATATTTCATACTTGGTGATAATTTTTGATCTTTATGACACCAGAAAAATCCAAATAATAGTGGTTAAATGCCAATTTGAGTAACATTTTACAGAAAACACCATTTTAAGATTTAAAAAAACCAAAGGAGAAACTCTGCGGGTCAGACAGCATCTCCGGAGAACATGGACAGATAATGTTTCAGGTCCGGACCCTTAGAAGCTAGAAGAGGAAGGACAGGAGAAAGCCTGGCAACTGACACCTGGATATAGGCGTACTCAGTGTGGATGGGGGGGGGGGGGGGGGGGAAGGGAGGGGGGGGGGGGGGATAGGCAGATAGTTTGATAAAGGCCCAAGATGAAGAGATAGAAGTTGCAAGACGAAAGGATTGAAGAGTGGTGATTTGTGAAAATAGAAGGAATGTAGGTGGATGGAAAGCGAGAAAGCAGGTGTAAATCCAAGTAAGGTGGGGCACATGGGAGCGAGCACATGAATAGAAAGTGGGGGGAGGGGGGTGAGGGGAATTGAGGGGGGGGGGCTGGGGGCAACCAATGATTTACCTAAAATTGGATAATTTGATGTTCATACTGTGGGTTGTAAGCTACCCAAGGGGAATACAAGGTGCAGGTCCTCCAGATTGCATGTGGGGGTTGGCCTTTGTCCAACAATCTGCCTATCAAAACCCCTGCTCTCTTCCAGCTTTCTTCCCTTTCCCTCTTTCTCTCCCCCTAAGCCCACCCCCCCCCCCTGGAAGGTGTGCCTGCCCAACCCCCAATTAGAAAGAATAGGGGCCTCAAGCCAAAACGTCATCTATCCGTCTTCTCCAGAGATGCTGCCTGAGCAGGTAAGTTATTCTAGCACTTTGTGTCTATTTTTGAAAGCTAGCATCTGCAGTTCCATGTTTCTCCATTTTAAGATTTGTCACTGTCACTCAAAAGCTGAAGTACACGGTTTCTTTAATTCTTTAGGACACCATTCACGTCAGTCATTTAAATTTGGAACAGGTCAACCAATACAAATCTTTAGCACACCACATTGTAGACAACCAACTGAAGTCTGAATGCAAATCACTGCTGCATGTCATTGGACCAACATACAACAAAGGTATGAACTGCAAGTGTCATCAAAGGACAGTGAATATTATGAAAAGTTGCTATTTTTCTGTCTTGCCGAACAAAAGACAGATTGCATACTTCAACACAGCAACTGGACAATCAAGAGCAGCCATCAGTTACAGTCGATGAACAGCTCAGAGCCATAAACAACCTCGATTTTATATACAGAGGTGAAGCACTAAATAGCAAGATGTCCACTATCAAATTTCTCATTGTACGCATGTTCTGTTTTTTGACATTTGGTGGCTTTGTCACATAGGTCCTTGACACCTTGGTACCCAGCAACAATAATGTCA